>NW_015505216.1:3991492-4000439 GCF_001515645.1 Sinocyclocheilus grahami | reverse complement strand
AAAAAAAAAAAAACCCCATTTTGTGTTTAAAAAAAAAAAAAAAAAAAAAAGTATTATATCTATTATATTTATATCAACATTCTCTCAGATACTGGCTTTATACAATTAACCCTCAGTTTCATAGACAAGGTTTAAGTCCAGTCCCGTCCCAGACTAAAATGCATGTCTGGGCTGTTTTAACTGAAAGTAACTTGTACTGACTGATCTTAAAATGTCAGTTTCATTGTTTTGTCTTAAGATGCACACCAGTACTGTTTTTGTCTAAGGCATGTTTATAAACTTAAATGTCCTAATTGAACTATGGCCTAATCCTGACTTAAACTAAGCCCTGTCTGTAATACCAGGCCTAAGTCTATTAAAAACATTGCTTGCCATCAATAAATAGTCAGCTTTCATGTACTCCAAATACAACAGTGACTCAAAACAGGGAACACCACTTCCCGTTTTGTTGGTTGCACCATATGACTTTAGCATAATCTTTTGTTATGTCCAGCAAATCAAAGTACTTAAGGATTCGTTTTCAAGAATTCAGTGGCCCCTTTCTTTCATGATGATTTCAGGACAGCTGTATCAGCCTGACATTTTTTAATTTATGCCCATTTAAAAAAAGAAAAGAAAAGAAAAGAAAAGAAAAAAAAAAGAAAAAATCGAAACAAATCAGACATTAAAAAAAAAAAAAGGAAGTTGTTTTGCATTTCGGTTGCACCACGTGACTATTATTTGGAGGAAAAAAAACATTTTTATGAAATAATGATTTAAGCTAGTGTAAGTTTAGCATTATTTCTGTACTATTATAAAACGTATAAATTAGCATATATTTTTATATTATTTGTTATTTACTGTTTTTATTTTAATTGAGGTTTAATTCATTTTGTTTTTATTTATTTATTTTTTTATACTTTTATTTCGCTTTAATTTAATTAACTTAAACTTTTTTTGTTTCAGTTAGCTGCCAAGGCAACATTTCTCATTTAGGTTCAAGTTTTTCTAATATTTAAAAAAATGTTTTGCTTTATTTAAATGAACAACTGCAAGACAGTTATATCAGTCTGACTTTTCTGACTTTATGTCCCCCAAAAATCTAAATTTCAATACAGATATTAAAAATAATCACAGAAAGCAGTGTATTCATGTCAAATTTGAATTAATTCATATCTGGACAAAATAAATAATCAAGAAAGCAAGCACCTTTAAAAAATAAATTATCTTAGTATTCCTACATGGGGAAAAAATACATAAAAGAGACCCATTTTACTAAAAACAGGACAAACATACAGTACCTTTGAATTGGGGCTGGAGGTGCAGCTGCCCCTAAAACAGGGAAGTCCTGACCAGCCAAAGAGGGATTACTCTTCACTGATCGAGCTGAAATATATTCAAACATGCAATTTCATCAACTTCCAAATAAATAAATAAATAAATACACATTTTCGATTGCCATACCTTGTATTTCGTTCGTCTGCTTGGCAGTGCCTCTGTTGTTTCTCATGTCATCAGGCTCCATCTTTTCCTCTTTGTGTGGCTTCTGACTGCTTCTCTCTTGCACATGGCTTCTCTCTTGCACATGGCTTCTCTCTTGCACATGGCTTCTCTCTTGCACATGGCTTCTCTCTTGCACATGGCTTCTCTCTTGCTGGTGGCTGGTGATCGAAGCTCGCAAAGCAGCTGCAATCTCTCTGTCCTCTTCCTCTCTGAGGACAACAACTCTCTCAGTCTTCCATAAGCTCTCTCATATGTCAGAATGCAGCACTGATGAGGACCTACCGATTATATCTCCAGCTCCTGACATTCTGCTGTCCTCCTGGTGCTCGTCCTCTTCCTGGTCTTCCCGGTCTGTTGAAGCGATCCACTTCTTCATAGTCATCGCCACCAACTATCAGACCTAAAACAAACATCCAGATGGGCTTGATTAAGGCATGCGACCCCTAATTTATATCCAACTCACAGAAAGAGCAAATTCAGCTTTACCGCCATTTCGTCGTTGTTGTCTGAGTGCATAGTTGAACTGAATGTCGATTTGGCGATTCTGCCGTGCCTCAGCCCGGTTTTTGCTGTGGGCAGCAGCTTTGTGAGCTTTATAGTCAATCTCTGTGCGGAAAGCGTGAGTGAACTGCTCTGTACTGCAGCGGCCCTCCTGGCAGAGATAATGGCTTTCTCTGAAGTGCTCGCTGAGGTACTGGTAGTCGCTATAGGACAAAAATAATACTTAAATTAAGTGAATATTACAGTGCAAAAAGACCGCCATGAAGTCTGCATGTTCTGCAGGTCTCCGTCTAAATGAGTGCCCCAGTTAGTACACACACTGAAGCATGTGTGATGCTTGGGATTTGTTTTTTTAGCATCTGCCATTTCACTATATGAGGGCATAAACTTTATCTCCAGAGCTGCTCTGAGAATCATTTTACGAGCATTTCACCAATTCACTTAATAAAAATATTGTTATATACACACAGAAAATTAAAGGTCTTTGTGGCGATCTGTCTTTATTCATTCGCCTTAATTTTTTGGATGATTTCAGGTCTACGCCACCCCTTTCAATTAGACTGAAATTTTATTCAAGATGAGCTCAATTAAAACGATTGAGGGGTTTATATGAAAGGTTTTTCAGTTCAATTGAGGCATCATTTGGGTGCATGACAGTAAACATGGCTACAGTGAGTTGCATTTGGAAATAAATGTAACAATTTAACAACCAAATTAACAAGCTTAAAAAAAAGAAAGAAAAGTGAACCAGAACTGGTCTTTTACCTGTAATACTCCTGAGCTCCATCTGCATCACAGAAATGGCAGAAGTAATGATCTCGCCGCAGGTGCTTCAATAGTTCATCGTTGTCCAGGTATCGATCATCACAGAATTTACAAAGCGGATGCCCACGATGCGAGGTATCGTCCGGGTCCCCTTGCGTTCGATGACGAGCCAGGTCTTTCCGACTGTACCATTTCCTCTCGTATGAGAATATCTGTACACAGAGCAAACTATTCGTTGAAGGAATAAGGTGCGCGCAAACAAAATTATTTGTTAAAATGCAATACACTACCTTTAGGTGCTTTGCACATAACTTGCAGCAGAAGAGTTCATGTTGTTTCCGCATATGCTGTTCTAATTCTTCAAATTTGGAGAACACTTTTGGTTCTGGGCATTGTGGACATTCATGTAACAAAATCTTCCTGCATTTGTTGTAAAAGAGCTTGTAAGGAACACATTTCAAATATTGTTGATTGTTAGCTGAAAAACAGGACTGGCAATGCTGCACTTTTTATTTGGCAAGTAAACTGCCGAAAGACGACGTCAGAGTTGTCCATTTGAATGAGTGGATTCAAAACTAGTGCAACTTATATCATGTCAGGCTCAAAAATATCCAAGTCTGTGCCATTTTTTTTATAGATTTAAGTATCCGCACAACAAATTTAGCTAAATGTCGCAACTTATATCATGTCAGGCTCAAAAATATCCAAGTCTGTGCCATTTTTTTATAGATTTAAGTATCCGCACAACAAATTTAGCTAAATGTTGCAGCTCATTATTGTGCATGGTTACATTATTGTTTTAATACAATATGTTCGGGAACATATAAGCATAGTTTTTAAATCAATTTTCCTTTGTGGTTCTTCAGAAAAAAAAACATGGGAATCCTGCCTTGATTATTTTCAACAGAATGCATCTCATCCATTTTATTCTTACAGTAAAACTTTTCCATCTACAGTGAATGTTTAGTTGAAACAATTACCGAGCAAATACATTCATATACAGAATATTGTCAAAAGGATCGTTTTTCTCATCCCTGCTGAAAAAAAGTTCATACCTGAACTGTGCATATATCTTTCCATCTGCAAAGTATGTGTCAAATTTCTTCTCATACTGGTACTGACGAATGTTCAGAGCGGCAAAGGGCTCAAGTTTCTTTATGAAGACCACCTGGAAAATGTAATTACAGAAGAGGAAAAAACAAGTATTTTTTAAAGAATGAAACACTCCTTCTAGAGCATGAACAACGTTGTCAATTAAGCAAAAAGGACTAAATGATAAATGTTTTCAATTTCAGACTCGCTGATTAATGTACTTGTGCTTAACAGGCTAATTCGAGAGGCCCGGGAGTCACGCACGTTGACAGGCTGTCAGAGAAAGCACACGCTGTCTAGCAGATTCTAGCGAGAGTTATCTGAAGCGGATTACACAACAGCACAATTCAGCTGAGCTGTCCCAATATCACGTCTAATTATTCAAACTAATTTTTAATTTTATTCTTGCCTCTCATATGTGTGACCCTGGAGCACAAAAGCAGTCTCAAGTCGCTGGGGGATATTTGTAGCAACAGCCAAAAATACATTGTGTGGGTCAAAATTATTGATTTTTTCTTTTATGCCAAAAATCATGAATATTAAGTAGGGATGCACCGATATGAAAATTTTGGCCGATACCGATAACCGATTATTCTTTATTTTTGAAAGCCGATAACCGATATGGTTTATTGTCTGCGCGAGTCGGTTCGGCCTTGTTGTCGGCTTTGGGGAATCGATTTAGGACGCGAAGGAGTTCGTGTTTTGTTTCCGTCTGATTAGGAGGTCGACAATAAAGCCTCCGTCGGTCGGCGTTATCTCCACATTTCTGACATCCAGCCGGGTCTTTGGTTAGTACCTCGCCTGTTGTTCATTTTTTATCATTCGGGGCCTGTAGGCCTCGGTGAAGCCTCGGTGTCGAGTGTACAGGGGAACCGACGGGAGTGCGCCTCACCCCGGGGGGCGTGTGCATTCCAGTTTTGCAGACGCAAAATATTATCGTGTCGAATAATCTAACGAACAATTTACCCAACTATTCTTTAATCTACGCTGAGAAACCATATAGTTGATTAGCAACCGGAAAAGTTTAATTTTGGGGCAGCAGCAGCAGCATCATGATGCCCGATAACCGGCCATGAGGTTATTAGACTCGGCCAGAGCGGAAGCCACCCATAATCTAGCTCTTGTCTATTTTATTTAACGTATCAATAACCTATTAACACTATAAAAAACTGTGCGCATTTTTCATATCGTATCGTTAGATCTGCATGTTTGAGTTTATATCGAGTTGCTTTTCCAAGGCCCATCGCCTGGACTTATCATAATCCTTCACCTCCTAAGATTTTTTTTTTCTATTATTAACCAAGTTTATACAGTTGCTTACTTTTTAGTCGGTAAGTTAATATGGGATTCCCAGTATGCAGATCTGATGTAGAGCACTACAGGTAATGTAGGTTACCTGTTGGATGCTTATTTTACAGATAGATTGAATACTCTTAGGTAATGTTTACGTTCCAATGCATGGAAACGAATGCCTTTTATGTGCTGCTTTTCCTAGACACTTTACTTGTTGCATATATCCTTGTTTTATTTACTGTATGGAATAGTGTGAGTGCTCAAGAAATATAAAATGACTTTCACCCATGGACTGTGTGGTTGTGTTCACGTCTCCAACATGGTCTCAGTTTGACAGCTACATCCTCGCCCTCAGCCCGTTCAAAGGCCGTTGAGTTTTTGTTGTTGTTGTTCAGCTTTGTCCGTCTGTTTTCCCGCGGCTGGTCCCGCGTGCTTCTATCACGCTGGCCGATTCTGTGCGCGATCTAAAGTGCGCAGTTGCTTTCTTCCACCACATTTCCTTATGCGCAGAGCTGCTACGGTGGGCTGTTTGGCATAACCACACATGCAATATTTCGCAACTTGCATCAGGTGGACAGTTTTTGGTGTAATTTTAATCCAAATGTGAAGGGCTACGGTGTTTTTGTGTGCATTTAAAGAAGCTTTAAACTGAGGATATTGAGCCCCGGAAGCGCGTTTATGGTTGACTTGTTGCAGCTTGACTTGTAAACAGTATTTGGTCTTGTTTTTCAAAGCTTTCTAAGTTCCTAGAATTTAATTTCTGTTGGTGTTCTGGTAAACTTGGGCCGTCGCTTTATGGGTAGTGCGTCAGGCAGCAACGTTGTTTACTTCCAGTTTTGGCTACACATGGTGTAGCGTTGTTATTTGCATGCATATTTAATGTTAATTCAGTGGTTTGTCGAGACCGTGTGATGTTTTTACGATTGTTATTTGAATTTTTTGGAGAGTTGTCAGTAACATTTTCCCATCTGCTTCTCTTTTAAAGGTGTTATTCCTTTTGTAAATACTGTTATTTGTATATACTGTAAATGATGACTTCAGTGGGCGGAAGCCGGGCCCGGGGCAACTGGGAGCAGACGCAGGGTCAGACACAGAGCCAGTCACAGCACAAGCAGAGGCCTCAGGTAAGTTCACAAGCATTAGGTTATATTGATTAATTATAGTGATTGGCTAAGTTTTGCCACACCTCCAAAGCCCCCTTTAACCCACCTCAAAAAAACTGGCTACACCACCTAAAACATGGTAATCTTGGGCCAGAAACTGCAACCGGCGTAAGTGAATGTTAAAAAAAATTAGGTACTTGGTTTGACTTTTTCCGTCTACCCAAAAACATTTATGGATGTTACTTGACTGAGTTATGACCGTTGTAACTTTTGATGGGTGTGTCAAAACTGCGTCGATCCTGAATTAAATAGCACTGGATGTTAAAATGTGTTTAAATAAGACAAAATCTTTGCATGTTCTCGAGTTGTTTGCAGTTTTGCTGGCTATGAGAACCAGCACAATTTCGGTGGAAAACGGGCATCAGTGACATCCATCAGTCTGAGACTTTTTCTCTGAGTCACTGCAGTCTATCACTCGTTCTTCTAAATTAAATTAAGGGCTTTAGAAATAAATCATAAATTTATGCTCAAGCAAATGCTAAGCCTGACCTATTTTTCCTCGGTTGTATTCTGGCCTGCTCGGGTGGAGGGACAGACACAGAATTTTATCTAAAAACATCTTTAATGCGCAGATTCATAGACAAGGCTTAAGCCTGGTGCAAGACTGTCTTAACTGAAATTAACTTGCACTGACATATCTTAAAATGTTATTGCCATTGATTTGTATCGTGATGCACGCCAGCAATGTTTTCTCTATGGCACATTTAAAAAAAAATTTTTTTTTAAACTGCTTGAATGTTCTAATTAGTGCTGGGCGGTATGACCGAAAATTTATATCACAGTATTTTTCAAAATTATACCGGTTTCACGGTACATGACGGTATTTTTTTTTAGGGATGCACCGATATGAAAATTTTGGCCGATACTGATAACCGATTATTCTTTATTTTTGAAAGCCGATAACCGATATGTTGGCCGATAAATCTATATCCAAATTGTTATATACTTTTTGAGAGCCTGATTACAAAAAAGGTCTCATCATTAAAAGCCACATCCCAAACACTTCAACATAAGCAGCCTAGTTTGAACGGTGTACGTTTTAAAAATATTTTTACTCTCCCATTACCAAATTTAGTCATAAAGTCTTACAAATAAATAAAATTATGCATAAATAATGCAAACAAGTCACTGGACATCATTACACGTGTAAAGAATCAAAATGAATGCGCCATAGATCAATAAAACGGAATAGCCTCTGCACGGACAATAATTAAATGATTTTAATTACTAAACCATATTGTTGATGAAAATAATAAGAGAAAAATACAAGTGGTTGTTGTTATTAATAATGTATCAATGATTTTGAAAAAGTAACAAATTAATACCACTGTTTTAAATAGCAGCCGTTGAGCTGCGCGTGCTGAAGCTGAAGAGCTGAATGAACATGGTAAACTGAAGCGTTTTGCTGGCAGCTTATTTAACTCAAGGAAATGCATCCTGAGATTAATATTAATACAACATAAACATAATATTACAACTTATATATGTACAAAATGACGCAGTTATTGCATGCTATAGTCAGAATGTGTGATCCTGTTGTGGATGCGCTCTTCCCATAACAACGCGCTGAAACATGGCAACTAAACCCAAAGAATTCACAACGTTTTATTATGATAATGTTCTCATTAGAATGTTATATACATGACATTCCCAATCATAGTTATTAATGTTGTGCACTGCTGTTTGAGCTGCGTGTGCTGAGCTAAAGATGATCACTGGTAAACTGAAGCGCTCTTTTAACTTAACCAAACGCATTCTATATGAGATAAATCAGATATACATCAAATAAACACAATATTACAATGTACAATTGCACAAAAGGCTGCAAACGAACAGCGCGCATCTGAAGTGTCTCTGAAGGAAATAATGCATTATTTATCGGCTTTAAGATATCGGCCAAATTTTCTTATCAGGCCGATACCGATAACAGAAAAAATGAGCCGATATGGGCCGA
Source organism: Sinocyclocheilus grahami (assembly GCF_001515645.1). NCBI lineage: Eukaryota > Metazoa > Chordata > Actinopteri > Cypriniformes > Cyprinidae > Sinocyclocheilus > Sinocyclocheilus grahami. Next base: position 3,992,189 of record NW_015505216.1, on the reverse strand, counting down.
TACCGATATGGTGGCCGATATATCGTGCATCCCTAATATTAAGTAAAGATCATGTTCCATGAAGAGAGTGTAAATTTCCTACCGTAAATATATCCAAACTTAATTTTTGATTAGTAATATGCATTGCTAAGAACTTCATTTGGACAACTTTAAAGGTGATTTTCTCAATGTTTTGATTTTTTTGCACCCTCAGATTCCAGATTTCAAATAGTTGTATCTCGACCAAATATTGTCTTATCCTAACCATCCATATATCAATAGAAAGCTTATTTATTCAGCTTTCAGATGATGTATATCTCAAATCATATGTTAACCCACGTGAAGTAAACTACAGCGTGAAGGACTTACTTTAGCCAACTAACGCTAGAGAGCTGCTTGGTTGTCACGGGAAACGTCAGGCAATAAATCACCACTGCTACGCTAAACCAGCTCACTTCTAAACTAAAAAAACAACAACTTTCCAAATGTATCTACAATTAAAAACAGAGGTCATAACAACAATTAGTCAAACAACTACCTCAATTTCACTTGTGAAAGATGAGACAACTGAGCTAAACTTTTTCCTGACAACTTCTCCACACTGCTAGCTAGCTAGCGACAAACACGGCCGCTCCCATTATAAGTGTATGTAGCCCAAGTTACTGGTGCTGCTGTCGCCAGGCTGCGGTGTGTGTGTGTGTGTGTGTGTGTGTGTGTG
>NW_015505216.1:3982559-3990813 GCF_001515645.1 Sinocyclocheilus grahami | reverse complement strand
AATATTAAGTAAAGATCATGTTCCATGAAGAGAGTGTAAATTTCCTACCGTAAATATATCCAAACTTAATTTTTGATTAGTAATATGCATTGCTAAGAACTTCATTTGGACAACTTTAAAGGTGATTTTCTCAATGTTTTGATTTTTTTGCACCCTCAGATTCCAGATTTCAAATAGTTGTATCTCGACCAAATATTGTCCTATCCTAACCATCCATATATCAATAGAAAGCTTATTTATTCAGCTTTCAGATGATGTATATCTCAAATCATATGTTAACCCACGTGAAGTAAACTACAGCGTGAAGGACTTACTTTAGCCAACTAACGCTAGAGAGCTGCTTGGTTGTCACGGGAAACGTCAGGCAATAAATCACCACTGCTACGCTAAACCAGCTCACTTCTAAACTAAAAAAAAACCACTTTCCAAATGTATCTACAATTAAAAACAGAGGTCATAACAACAATTAGTCAAACAACTACCTCCATTTCACTTGTGAAAGATGAGACAACTGAGCTAAACTTTTTCCTGACAACTTCTCCACACTGCTAGCTAGCTAGCGACAAACACGGCCGCTCCCATTATAAGTGTATGTAGCCCAAGTTACTGGTGCTGCTGTCGCCAGGCTGCGGTGTGTGTGTGTGTGTGTGTGTGTGTGTGTGAGAAGCGGCCGAGGCCTGCGCTCGCTCGCTGCTGGAGGAGGAGAGGCGGCGGCACCTTGTCGAGCTGCTCCCGGCAGACGGCGCAGTACTTCTGCTCGCACAGCAGCCGCATCTTGGTGGAGCAGCGGTAACACACCGGGTGATCGCACTTCCCCACCGCGAACAGGTCGATGTCCTGGCAGCACAGCACACAGGTGCTCTCCGCGTCTCTCTTGGCGGTGGACTCCATACTGTTGGAAGGCGCTGGCTGTGTGTGCTGGAGTGTTCTTCTCGCTATAATCCGCGTGGATTTGGACGGCTTGTGAACAACAGTACGGGCGGTGAGGCCGGGTGAAGCGCGAGCCTGTGTGTGCGTAATCGATCAGCGCAATGCATTGTGGGGAGCGATGGGCGAGCCGCAGACAGGAAAGGTTTTAGAACTACCCTAGCTGGGTGTTCTTGACTATGTCCTAATATATTGACCCAATATCTTAGTGACAGTTCAATTCTTCTAAGATCTAAAGGCATTTCTTCCATTTCAATCTGCAAGGCTGCAGTGGAAGAGCTTTTATTATGACACACCGGACTTTTATATCGCATACCTTTGCGTGGATTACGTAACAATAATATAACAATTATATTAATATGATTGATTATTATAAAGATTAATAAACATGCAATTATATTAATATTTAAATAATATTATATTGAAACGATTTAATTAGATGAATTAATACAAATATAATATAATAAACAATATTATGCATTATAAATATAAATGTAGTAATAATAACAATAGGTATATGTGAATTAAATTAATATCAAAATATGATATCTGTATTAACATGGCTTAATGAAATGTTAATAAGCAAAAATGATTGATTAAACAATATGATTTATTATACATATTACTAATAATACAATTATAGTATAATATATTATGAAATATATTATTTCATTATTTTTGAAATAATATATTGACTTGATATTCATTATATAGTACAATAATTTCACAAGAAAATAAAACATTTTAATTACCAAAATAATATTAATATTTATTAATAATAATAAATATTTAACTCTCACATTTTGCTCTCAGCTGTTACTCTGTATAATTTTCCTTCATTACAAAAATTAGAGCATTCCTAAAAACTGTGAAACCAAACAAGTAACAACATTTAGACTTTTTCCTGTACAGCACAGCTAGATGAAAAGTAAATAATTTTTTATAAAAATGTTATTATTGACTGCAGTCACCTGGCTCAACCACTCATTATTGATAAAATCTTTGTTTTATCAATAACAACCCAAATTAACTCGCCCCTACTTATGTATATATGCATGTGATACCACTAATAGTTTTCGAACACCATAAATGCATGCATACAATGACAAATACTCCACAAGAGTCATACAGATGCGTGATGAAACTTTATTCAATACAAAATACATAAATAGAGCATCTGCAGGTGAAATCAGTGGCAGAAAATATTTGTACTTAGAAATACATTTATATATGCAGACAAAAAAGCTGCGGTGACAAAAAGAAACAAAATAGGGCAACTCACCATCAACTGCAAAAAAACTATTTTACCTCTCCCAATCCCTTTTATGACATAAACAAATTGTAAGGCATAACAAATTTGATTAGCATAATTAAAATAAAAATATTTATTTCCTTGGCTAAACAAATTTCCCTGTGCAAGTTCAACAAATATTCAATATAACTATCAAGTAGTCCATACACAGGACCATAACCTTTTCTCTCTTTAAAAAAAAAAAAAATAAGCAGAACCTGTGATTAATGACACGGTCAGCTAAATAGCTCAAACGAAACTTTATTCAATACAAAATACATAAATAGAGCATCTGCAGGTGAAATCAGTGGCAGAAAATATTTGTACTTAGAAATACATTTATATATGCAGACAAAAAAGCTGCGGTGACAAAAAGAAACAAAATAGGGCAACTCACCATCAACTGCAAAAAAACTATTTTACCTCTCCCAATCCCTTTTATGACATAAACAAATTGTAAGGCATAACAAATTTGATTAGCATAATTAAAATAAAAATATTTATTTCCTTGGCTAAACAAATTTCCCTGTGCAAGTTCAACAAATATTCAATATAACTATCAAGTAGTCCATACACAGGACCATAACCTTTTCTCTCTTTAAAAAAAAAAAAAAAAAGCAGAACCTGTGATTAATGACACGGTCAGCTAAATAGCATCGATATGTGAAGACCAAATCATGGTAACACTGTTGTACTACTACCACTGGATTGCCAGTTACAGACTGCGTTTTTAATTAAAATCTCTGGGTTCCACTCAGTTATCTGCTGCATTGGTATAGATGTACGGGGCAGTTTAAGGGCATAAAAGCACAAATTCTCATTCGGACACGTAAATAACTGAAAATACATCCCACATAAACTGCAATTCATTATTCCATCAGCATTGGCATCAGAGTCAACATCCCAAAAGTGAAGCAGTAAAACAAATCAAGCTAATAGAAAGAAACATTCAAAGGCAAAAAAAATAATAATCTAGTGTGTGAGGCACCAAATCAGCAGCTTGTTTAGGTGATATCTGAAACAGACATAGGTGTTGTGCTTTCAATAACTCTAAGTTTTGGCAGTATGTGATATGCATCTACAGAATAAAACATGAAAAGTGTAACCCAGACAAATGATATAAGGAGTTGTCTTTAAAATAACCGCTGCAAAACTTAGAAAATGTAAACGGGTATGACAATTCACAACACTTGTGCAGCCAGATGGTTAAAAAATGTAGACTCTCCCTCAACAGATATGTTCTTCTTAAAACATCCCTTAAGGAATACAGCATTTGATCTCTTGAGGTAACGCTTACCCAAGTGCTGTATCATTTAGACAGGTCTTCCTTTGATTTCAAATCTACACATAAATATAAAATTCAATAATATTGCTTCAATTAGCAAATATATATATATATGTGAGCTTTTTAAAGAGTGATGTAGTGCACTTTAATAATGTATGGTCTGTTGTGAGTGGTGTTGTTTTCTGAACCCTACAGCTCAAACTGTATTCAGACAGACTGTGTGAGGCTGGTTTATGCAGGAGCGGTCTTGAAGGCGCTCCATGCGTGGAAACAGCGGCTGAAACAGTGAGGCTCGTTGCCCTTGCGCACCAGGCGCAGTTTTCTGGGGTGCTCTGCATCCTTGGACCTCATGTGCTGAATATAGACCTGATTGAAGGGTGACACGAATGTTAAGCAGGCACAGGAAAGGCCTGAGGGCAAGTGTGTATGTGTGCAAAGATAAAAACTAAGTGCTGGTGTACAATAAAACTGCCACTGACCTGACAAGCCTTCAAGCTCAGTTTAATCTCCACCTGGCTTGTCTGTGTGCCAACCCACATGTAAACCTGCGAAACAAGCAAACAAACAGCTCAGCAACAGAAACCACTGCTAAGAGAATCTGTTTGACTGCAAACATGAAGCTCTACCTCTTTCCCATTGTCCAAAAGCATGATGTCGTCATCGGCCAGGTCATCTTGACAGAAGTCTGAGCACTTCTCTGATACAGCAAAGTAACCCTTCTCATTGGAGCACCTGAGACAAAAGGACAAATCTATTAAAACCTCAGAAATATGGTGAATGTATTACATATGACAAAATGCAAAAAAATAAAAAGTTACAAAACCAGTTCATTTACACTACCGTCTAAAAGTTTGGGTTTGGTAAGACTTTTATGATACGTTTCTTATGCTCACAATGGCTACATTTGATCAGAAGCACAGTAAAAGCCATAATATTGTTAAATCTCATTACCATTTAAAATATGTTTTTTTTTTTTTTTTAATTTCTATTTTAAAAGACATTTGATCAGAAGCACAGTAAAAGCCATAATATTGTTAAATCTCATTACCATTTAAAATATGTTTTTTTTTTTTTTTGAATTTCTATTTTAAAAGTGTAATTTATTCCTGCGATACAAAGCTGAATTTCCAGCATCATTACTCCAGTCTTCAGTGTCACATGATCCTTCAGAAATCATTCTAATATACTGATTTGCTGCTTAAGAAACATTTCTTATTATAATCAATGCTGAAATCAGTTGTGCTGCTTAATATTTTTGTGGAAACCATGATACCGTTTTTCTTCTTTGATGAAAACTTCAAAAGAACAGCATTTATTTGACAGAGAAATCTTTTGTAACATTATAAATGTCTTTGCTGTCACTTTTGATCAAATTTAATGCATCCTTGCTGAATAAAAGGCATTCATTTCTGACTCCAAACTTTTGAACAGTAGTGTATTTAAAGTCCCCCTGTGGTCAAATATTTTATCCCTTAAAAACTTATCTTTGATCATCAAAATGACATATTTAAATGTTTTTTCTTGTGAAAATAATTTTGTCATGCCTTAAAATAGCTTGAATGTAACTCTACACCCTTGCCTCATTTACTATACGCTGATCTATGAATATGCAAATTAACCCCGCCTCCACTCAGTCACACAGCCAGCACCTCCTGATCCCAAGAGGTCCTCTGCAGCCTGTAGCACGATGACATTGCTGGATCAGATCCAATACGTATTGGATGTTTGACGAGCATGCGCAGGTATTGGATTTTAATGCGCATGCGCAAAGTAGGGCCGTCATTGAAGCTAGCATTTAATGTAAATTAAACTGTAATTGCGAGATAGGTGTGTTTCTTTCATAGGCTTACACAAATTATATTATACTGTGATTTTAAACTAGTAGTGTATTCAAACTTTATTTAAGCAACAATGGTGTAGTTTTGAATTAAAGGGTATATAAGCTATGTTTATTTTTTATTAGTTTGATTCGTTTTAGAAATAAAACTCTACTAATTACAATTTTGTTTGTTCTTTATGAAAAAAATGGGGTGTAACTATTGTCTTTATTTTTTCCTCTGATAGTCAAGATAGTTAGTTCTGTCAAATATTCGTTCATGAATCAAATATTATTTTTCGTTCTCACTCTCTGTGCTATACATGACAGAGTATAAAAAAAGTTATAGGCCTTTATAAACGGCTATAGACATAAACCATCCATTCCGTTGCGCGAGCGCTCTCTCTCTCTCTAGCTATATTAGAATAATATAAAATCTAAATAAACAAAATGGATCGGCATTAATCTAATATCCCCAATTAAATTTAAACAAACATGACGGATAGAATCAAAAAGACATTTAGGCTAACTCTGATCATCAGAGCAGTCTAAACTCCGCATTACCAGTCTTTGCTCTGGAACCACATCTAGCTTGAGCTTGTCCTTGTGCTCCACAGAGAGTTTGTAGTTGATCTGAGGAAGTTCAAGGTATCCCAAGCCCAAACCAACCTAACAGACCAAGAAAGTACAAAATAGTTTACAACATAGTGGTTTTGGAAAGGAATACATGACAAATAATAGACAATTCCCTGACCTTATAGAGCTTGGGTCGAACAGGAGTGAAGTCATCTGGGACATGTTTCTTGATTTCCTCAGGCTGTCCCCCAAGAACTTCCCAGAACTCTGGAGGTTCGTGATTCTGCATCAAAGTTGTAATCTCTGCTTTGCTTTTTCGCTCATTTTTGTTGATCTTCTCAGCAAATAACCTATAAATAACATAGGCACTACTACAAATCTGAACCACAAGATAGGGGAAAACGGCTTATTTGTTTGCATCTTACCTTGCTTTTGTAGTCCCACCAAGTGTTGCATTGCCTCCTCTCCAAACAAATATCTCAAGACCAGTGTCCAACAAAAAGACAAACCTTGAAATCAGAGAGAGAACAACATTATCAGACTAAATCACTCCCATCAAAATACATAAATCAGCAAACAGCACATTAAGCTCACCGGGGGTCGAGTGAGGATGCTTTCAGAGGCACAGATTCTAATCTGATGTTCTTTTTCCCATAAACCCTGTACAACCTGCCCAAAACACAAAACACACAGGATTAGAGCGAGTCAGATCAGGGATGTACTGGATAGGCTGTCCTGGGTGTTGTTTTTGGTGGGGCACCTGGTTGGGTATTGAGTGTCCTCTACTGAGTAAAATCCACTGGTAGTTCCACCCTCAATATAAGAAATCTCATTGTTGAACACCTAAAAGGACACAGTACAGAAAAAATATATGCTGATGATAATGCAAAAATACAACATTTTGTGTAGAAAATAGTGTTTGTTTTACTGACTGCAGTAAATTCTTCACTCTCGTCTCCCATCTCCTCTCTGATAGTCCTGCACTCAGCACCCAAATAATTACGGAGGTTGACAGCATGGATGGCAGAGCCGGCTTTCTTATCAAGGGTAGCTTCCTGCCCGATCCAGTAATAGATATGCCAGTTCAGGGCTCCATTGTCATCTAAGAACGTCTGTAAAAGTGCATTACAAAGCATTCATTGAAAGAAGGGTTGCAGACTGGATGCAGATCTCATAAAAAAAACAATACGTAAATTACAGTACATTTAAGAAACAAGAAAAAAAAATTACAGGCCTGACCTTGAGAACAATGTAACAGTCTGCCTCATAGAACTTCCCATGGAAGGCCTCGTCCACCTGGATGGGTATAAAGTTTTCAATCTGCCAAACCGCAACACCAGGGATATGGCCCACATCCTCCATGAAGAACTCAGAGTAATCCAGCTGCGGTTTCTCCAGGTTCTTGTCCCATCGTTTGGTTTTCAGATCAGAGTATTTCAAGTCTCCATTCTCCTAAAAGATTGTGAGACACATGAAGACCAGGAATATTTGGACATGTACCATTATAAAGGTTCCACCATGAGCTCTGCTGTTCCCTTACCTCAATGGATTTGTTCTTCTCCTGAGCCACATCTGACATTCCCTTCAGCACCTGTTTAGCCTGATCATCCTGGGCTGAGTCCTTGCGTCTCCTTAGCCTCATTTTTCTGGCCATATGGTCTCTTGGGCTATTTCCTGCATAACACACAAAGATTATGATAATACACAGTTAGAGTTTATGTTTTGTTACTTCGAATTCAGGATACCGAGCCAACAAAGGTTAGGTACATACGCACAACAACACCATCACCACCCCTCTTAGAGAGAGAAACATATATTGTACCTCCACCAGCTGCTGCCACAGTGGCTGGAGACGCACCAGCCAATCGCAGTTGGTTCTGCAATGAGAAGTCTATGTTGTACCACTCAGCTGTCCTGTCCACTGGTTTAGGGGGCATTACTAGATTTGGATTCTCACGGACATCCAAAACCTAAAAAAAAAAACAGTGTCACAATAACACCTTTATTCAGCATTTATTAACTTTTTTAACATATGCATGAGTGTTTGTTGCTTTACTCTTGTAAGTACATAAAAAACATTCTAATGTTTAAAAGTTTGGGGCTGGTAAGATTATTAAAATGTTTTTTAAGAAATCTCTTAAAATAACTGTTTTCTATCTTTTAAGAAATTAAAACATTTTAAGAAATGCTGATTTGGTGCTCAAGAAACATTTCCTATGACTATCGATGTTGAAAATTGCTTAATATTTTTGTGGAAACTGTGAGCATTCAGGATTCTTAGATGAATCGAAAGTTCAAAAGAACAACGTTCATTTAAAATAGAAATATTTTGTAACATTATAAAAGAAAAAAAAAAAAA
>NW_015505216.1:3944739-3982419 GCF_001515645.1 Sinocyclocheilus grahami | reverse complement strand
AAAAAAAAAACAGTGTCACAATAACACCTTTATTCAGCATTTATTAACTTTTTTAACATATGCATGAGTGTTTGTTGCTTTACTCTTGTAAGTACATAAAAAACATTCTAATGTTTAAAAGTTTGGGGCTGGTAAGATTATTAAAATGTTTTTTAAGAAATCTCTTAAAAGAACTGTTTTCTATCTTTTAAGAAATTAAAACATTTTAAGAAATGCTGATTTGGTGCTCAAGAAACATTTCCTATGACTATCGATGTTGAAAATTGCTTAATATTTTTGTGGAAACTGTGATCATTCAGGATTCTTAGATGAATCGAAAGTTCAAAAGAACAGCGTTCATTTAAAATAGAAATATTTTGTAACATTATAAAAGAAAAAAAAAAAAAACAACTGGCCCCAAACAGTAGTGTAGGTAATAATAATAATAAGAATATTTTTTTCCTTTTTTAATAGTGTTCTTACCTCTAGGGCAGTGAGGAAATGAATGGCCTCTGGTAATGTCACAAGCCGGTTCTTGTTCAAAACCAGCTTTTTCAATTTTCCACACCTGAGCAAATCATAAAGCCACATATTATTATCATCATCGATATCATATACATTGGTTTTATAAATGATGTCAAACTACCAATAAACTGTGTCAGTTCTCACCTGCAAAGCCCCTCTGGAACAAGCTCCAAATTATTATTTGCAGCCATGAACTCAACCAGGTTGGACAATTTCCCCACACCAGATGGAAGCCCATCAAAATCCATTTTGTTCGAGTTCACATACAGCTTCTTCAGCTTAGACAGCTTGCAAATGGCAGACTGCATATCACATCAAACAGGGGGAAAAAAGAGACAAGATTAGCAACACGTCATCAAATATATCAACGTAAGATGAATGACAATACTATTAATGTGAGGAATCATTATCTCCTGCACATGCACAAATGCCCACTTTCAAAGCCAAACAACATCTGATAAGTGCTACGTTCCTCTGTTTTACTTTTTATGGCAATGAGGGACTTACAGGCAGGGATGTGAGCTGATTCCTAGAAAGGTTGAGCGTCTCGAGTTTGGTCCACTGATCTATGCACAGTGACAGTTCAGATATCTGATTGCTGCTCAGATTTAGCCGTTTGAGATTAGTCAGCGAATACAAGCATTCTGGTACCCGAGACAGATCATTGCAGGACAGGTCCACGTCTACACAGAGACACACAAGATTCATTATACATAGAGCAACAGCAATTACTGATATAGACACTGATGACTGTTTTACAGAGAGCAAAGTAACACCCCTGGATCTCTACCTGCTAGGTTGGTGAGGCCCTCCAGACTCGTGGGCATATTATTTTGAGTACGCTGAGTGTTCCTTAAATGAAGGGTTTGAAGGGCCACCATAGCAGGTAACTGCCTGTTACGACAGAGTTTATCAGAGGCAATGCTGATAACACAATGAGGTCATCTGAAATGAATGTAGCCTTCCTCCTATATGGCAGTGTACATAGATGGAAATAAAACAAATCATAAAAACCATCTGTCTTACCTCAGCTGTGCGTGCATGAGTGGATTATTATTGAGTATGAGGGTCTGCAAATGGACCAAGCGTCTCATCTGAGGCGGCAGACTGTCTAAAGTATTGTCACTTAGGTCCAGGTACAGCAGATCAGTGAGGTTAATGAACAGCTGATTTGGTATGTTATCAATGCTGCGAGAAAGAGCAAACATCAGAGATGAGTGTATCAGATTACATTTGTGATCACAGAAATCCACGGTTGAAATCATTATGACAACCCCCCCCCTACAAAAGGATGTAGAAAAGTCATGTAAATATCCCACTGGCATTTTTATATTAAACAAACATTTTTTTAGTCATGTCAAGCTCTAAAAATTTTTATCATGTAGAAATTGTGGGTTAAAATATTTTCAAAAATCATTATCATTGATTTTTATCCAGTAAATCACAAACACTTAGAAATGTCATGGGGCCTTCAGATACAGTTGTGGACAAAGTGGGGGCCTTGGAGGTGAAAAGGTTGAGAACCTTTCGTTTTTGAGAACCATTGGGTTTTCAGCATCTTGTGGCATGTGCATAGCATTTCTAAGATGGTGTGTGAAGTTAAAAATAGTTTTAAAAGCATGTGTCAAGATCCCTGCGTTCTTTTCCACTCCTTCAGTAACACTCAGTCTAGCTATTACTGGGCACAAAAATGCATCCTTTGAGTAGGCCACCCAAATCATCCTCTTAAGATATTATCCAAAATACCATAATAACAGATCAAAATATACAACAACAAACAAAAAAATTAATAAATGTGTGTTTTCATGAGTGATGATTATTCCTCACTTCCAAGAACTTGGACCATACCTATTGTGACTGAGGTTTAAGACCAACATGTTTCTGGAGTTCTCCAAATCCCGAGGGATTTCTGTTAGTTGGTTGTAGCTCAGATCCTGAACAGAAGAGGGAAGAACACATCTAAACACACATATATTTTACCATAATACAGCACATAATCAATGACAAATTCACATAGTTTCACTAATCAAGACACAGACCTGATTACATAAAATTAAATAATTTTGCACTTAACCAAGATATATACTTCATCCACCCAAGAGAGAAATAAACAAAGTAATTCTCCACATACCAGCACAGAAAGATCATCCAGCTGAAAAATATCATCAGGAACACCAGAGTTCTTTAGGTTGTTTGCTCTGGCCACAACCGCCTACAGCGAAACAACAAGGGCAGATTAAACGCTGGTCTGAGCATTGAAAATAAATACAGTAAAATTGTGGAAAATAATGCTGTGATAATTCAAAATACAGTTCAAAAATTTGGGGTCAGTAAGATTTTGTAACATTTTTGAAAGACGCATTATGCTCACCAAGGCTACATTTATTTGACCAAAAACAGTTAAATATTTTACATTAGATAGATAAATATATTATATTTTACATAATATATTTGATAAAATATATATTTTTTCATTTGTAATTTATTCTTGCGATTGCAAAATTGAATTGCTCCATTACTCCAGTCTTCAGGGTCAAATGATCCTTCAGAAATCATTCCAATATGTTGATTTAGTGCTCACGAACATTTGTATTATTATCATCAGTAGTAACAACACTGTACCATGATATACTTTTCATGATTCTTTGATTAAAAGAAAGTCCAAAATAACAGCTTTTATTTCAAATGTAATACTTTGAAACATTCAACAAAACATTCATAGAAATATTTTGTAATATTATAAATGCCCTTACTGGCACTTTTAATGCATCCTGGCTGAATAAAAGTATTAACATCTTTCAAAAAACAACAACAACAAAAACTTCTGACCCCAAACTTTTGAAAGGTAGTGTATGTAAACAGTTACATTAATATATATATATACTTATGTGAAAAGTAGGCAGAGGAACATGTGATTGACAGTATTATGAAATATTTCACATTACCCTCAGGTTGGGAAGACTTGACAACTCTCCATGCAGCGTCGTCAGGCTGTTGTGACTCACGGACAAATGCTCCTGATTTCACACAAAAGAGCAAAAGAGGCCCAAGAATGAGCATTGACAGTCTAACTGCAAAATATGAAATTGTGACTCAGTGCTGCAATTGACAATCACCAGTTTCTGCAGGGAGGACAGTTCCTCTGGAAGATAGCAAAGCCCCGTTCTGTTGAGCTTCAGCCATCGCAAGCTGGTCATAGACTTGACATGCTCTGGAAAATAACCCCCCTGCGTTCAACAGAAGAGACAAAAGCATTACAGTCTCAAATCTGACCATCATGAGTCATACAAGTCGGTTTCTGTGTCAGTGATTTGACAGTTTTTGATGGATCTGCTACACTCATGTCATTTTCCAAACAGTCCTACAGGCTTCAGTCTCAACCTAAATCAAGCTAAACCTGGTGCAATGATGTCAGTTCAAAAACTCAGAGATTATGGGGTGTGTTTGCTATAGCAACAACGTGAGCCAGAGCTAGAAAACTTGCACGCTGTTCACAGTCATCTCGAGATGAGCAGATCTGACTGAAGTGGCTTTACATAAGACAGACTCACAGAGCATCAGCACAAATGTACTCAAGTGAACTGACACACTTGAGAGCTTGTGTAATACTGCTTAAGGAACTCATGTTTTATTCTGCATTTAACATACTTAAAAAACAATCTTATTTTTCATACACATGATACCGTGTGTTGGACTCTCTAACTAACGTTAGTCTAAAAGTAGCTCCAACATGTTTTGAAAGCCCATGTCAGCAGCGCAGTTCATTTATCGAGGCCAGACGCATTACAAAAGCGTCAACCAACACATCTGACTCGCTAACAGACTTCCAGTTATTTCCTTGCTGTCACAGTTTGACTGACCGCGACACATTTTGACAAGTCGCGAGCTAACGCCCAGTGTTCTTCTGAGCTAGCAGAGTTAGCACTGCTAGCTCACTATCTCGACCTGTTTTGACACGCTGACTAACCTACATCACTTTCCTCGCTTGAGCGAATGATTTGTTTACAATACCCCGTACATATAGACGTATTAAAGCAGAACTTTTACCTTAAAGTCATTCCCACTTAGGTCTACTCCCCTGATAAAGGGGAGAACTCCGGTCGCGGCCATGTCTAACTCAGGATATGGCAGCAGTCTATTTCTGTTTGGCAGCGGCTGCTGGAGGAGCAAACACACTCCCCCGCTCACATAGTACAGCCCACTAACTGTTAAGCGTTACCAGCCACTCACAAAAAAAAGTTCTTTCTGTTTCAATAAAATAATAACTGTTAGTTAAACCCGCCCGTGATAAGCTACACCCTGCTGCAGTTGACTCAGAACTGATTCTTTGATGAATCATTTGCAGTGCCATAGACACACTGACAGGGCCTGAGACAAAAATATGATGGGTTGACTGCCTGCCTCCCTTGGGATAATGGGCCCCCCTCGTCCTAGGGCCCATCATAACATTCCCAGTTCAACCTCGACTCCAGCACTGGTCATTTTTGGGATTTGTTTTAGCATTTTATGCTACCGAGTCCAGTCCATATAACATTTACATTATATGGATGCATTTAGCAAACACGAATACAAAGCAACTTTAAAAAAGAGGAACGAAATTCCTCAACAATATATACTTACAGATGTAAATGCCTAATGTATATAAACTACACATACAGCATGTTAACATATTTACCATAAGACTAACAATATAATTTTTTTTGCATAAAATACATATTGTTCATTAGTAGGCCTATTACTCACTACTCACTTTAAAACTTACTGTAATGATACAATAATATAAAAAGTGACCAATTATGGTATTTAGAATGCATTATTAATAACCTTTTCTGATAAACCTTTTAGTTCAGCATTTTACATGTAGTATACAGTAAATGTCAGACTGTGTAACACTACCGTAGGTCATGCAATATGTAAACAATTTACTCATCATGAGAATAAATGACGACACAAAATAAGTAATGTTTTACTAAAAATCCCTTTATTTTACACAATACAATTTATTATACACGTAAAAATAATTAAACATATGATAAGATTAATTTCATTTACAGATATTTTTCATTTTACAAAAATTGCAGGAACCTTTTTTTTTTTCATCTGCCCTGTGGACAGGTGACCCGTGTGTGACCCGGCTCATGACATATTCCACAGGTTCTCGGCCTTTTGGCAGTGGGAGGTTTGTTTGAGGTAGCGCTGGCCTTTTTGTTCCCAGGAGGTCTGGCACCATTTCCTCCAGAGAAAACTGTGGCTAAAAAGTGACAGGAAATGGAAATTATTAGCAAAAAAGACAACATTGGAGAAATTATTGGCAACTGAAATATTTACATTTCTTTGAAACCATATAAAACAATGCTTAACTGTTGTTTTCTTCCTCCACAAAATGTAGCATTTGGAACATACCTGATGTTTAATATGTGGTCTAGATTTTGCAGCACAAACCGACATGACTGACAAAATGTCTCAAAAAATGTCGCACTCGATTTAAATGATAATTTATTCTTGTGATGGCAAACTGAATTTTCAGCATAATTATTCCAGTCTTTAGTATCACGTGCTCCTTCAGAAATCATTCTCATATGCTAATTTGATGCTCAAGATCAATTGTCTTATTAATAGAAAGCTTAAAAACACAATATATTTGAAATAGAAATCTTTCCTAACATAAATGTCTTTGCAGTCAAACTTTTTGATCAATTCCTTGCTGAATAAAAGTATGAATTTATTTTTAAAAAAAAATGTTACTGACCCTAAACATCTGAACAGCAGTCTATGTATGAATGATCCTATTCAACATATTCTGATCATATTTTGCAATATACAATTTTCAGTGCAAAACATTATACCTGGAGCCACATTTTCGTTCGCCCACTGGAAGAACCCACACTGCTGATC
Organism: Sinocyclocheilus grahami; assembly: GCF_001515645.1. Lineage (NCBI taxonomy): Eukaryota > Metazoa > Chordata > Actinopteri > Cypriniformes > Cyprinidae > Sinocyclocheilus > Sinocyclocheilus grahami. The sequence goes on along the minus strand of NW_015505216.1, from coordinate 3,976,020 downwards.
ACGTGGTTTCCCGCAGGTGTGGAACATTCGCCCCTTGTTTGGCCCATCTTTCATGACGGTCCTGGTCACTGCAGGCTCATTACAGTTGCACATAGTTTCACCATCATCACCTCCAGATCCTCTGTTGTTTTGTCTCTGCTGAGGTACGTTCCCAAAGCCAATTGAGGGCCTGGGAGGTTGGGAATTCTGACTCAGGGGTCCACTGCTCCCTCCGGGCGCTGCCTGCTCAGCCGGCTGATCAGCCCACAGGAAGAACTTACAGTCTCCTGTGGTACACTTGTAGAACTGACGGCCTTGATTGGGACCCTCTTTGCGAACAGTGAGAAGAATGGCATCCTGACCACAGTTACACACAATGGCACCACCCTGGGCTGAAGCTGGTGGTTGTGTTGCCCGTGGAGGTGGCAGACTGGCTCTGGGTGCTGGAGGTGTGACCCTGGATGGAGGTGCTGAGTTGGTTCTAGGTACATGATGCTGATTTGATCCAGAGCCGTTATGTGCCTGAGAGCCAGAATCTGCTACTCCTCCTCGGATGTATTTCAAGTTTAAGACCTCTCTGAGAGTCTCATCACATCCTCCAATGCATCCAACAAATTCAAGGGGCATCATAGGTGGCAAACTTCCCCTCTTGAATTTAAGCTTCAGCCTGTCAAGGATTTTATGAATAAAACCAAAACATTATTTAAAATGACCATATTTACTTTGTTAATTCACCCTTATTGTCCATTATTTTTTTAGTGCAAGTTTGTTCACATTAGTTAATACAGTAGAAATCATAAACTAACAAATGAACACATTTTTTTTAAAGGGGTCATATGATGCTTTTTTAAAGATCATTATTTGGTGTAACAGAATATGTTGACATGCTTTAATGTTCAAAAAACACATTATTTTTCAAATACTGTACATTATTGTAGGTCCTCTATGCCACGCCTCTCTCAAACGCTTCGTTTTCTACAAAGTCCCTCCTTCCGACAAGCGCAGTCTGCTCTGATTGGCCAGCTGACCCAGTGCATTGTGACTGGCCAAACACCACAAGCACTCGTCTGAAATATAACGTCCCTTACCATAATCGCGAGTTTCATCTTTCAAAATAAATGTAAAGACAGAGCCCGAAAGGTGAACAGAGTCGAGTGACAGACAGTGATGAATATGTGTTTGCAGTACACAAGCCACAGTTAAGACAGCCTAAATGCATCTACTTCTGGAAGGCCAAATAAAGTGCTTTTGCTTTCGGCTAGAAACACACAGCGTCTCCCTGACACGCTGCTTCAACACTAACTGCGGATACTGAAACCACGCCTTCTTTCTTTGCGTGCACATTTGGGCGGCATTATGCAAATATTTCCACATAGTGAGGTAGACATGTGGGGGCGTGTTAGAACGAGCCGTTTTAGGGGGGCGTGGCAGAGTCTTAACTTTGATAAAGAATATCCCTTTGGTTTTGAGACTTTAGTCTTTGCAACTTCAGGGATCTTATCTATGCAGAATCAGCTTGTAACACTCCAAAGAGAAAGGAAAACTTGAAATCGCATCATATGACCCCTTTAACATTTATTAATCTAAGTTAATGTTAATTTACAAATATATTGATGTATGTTGATAATCCATGTTCGTTCATAGTACCAAAAAATGATTTTACAATTTAAGTTAATTTACACAATTAATATAGATAGAAATAAATATTAAATGCTGTATAAGTATTATTCAATGTTTTTTTTTCATATTAGCTACTGCATAAACTAACGCTAACATATAAAAGCTTATTGTAAAAATTTTACCAAAAATACAACCCTTATTGTCCATGATTTTTTAAATAATAAAATACAGTAAAAACAGTAATATCGTGAAATATTATTACCATTTAAAATAACTGGTTTCTATTTTCATATATTTTAAAATGTAATTCATTTCTGTGATGACAAAGCAGATTTCAAATCAGCAAGACTTTCAGAAATCATTAGATACGATTTTTGTGGAAACAGTGATACATCAGGGTTCTCTGATAAATAGAAAGTTCAAAAGAACAGCACTTATTTAAAAAATAACTTTTTGTAACATTGTGAATGTCTTTACTGTCACTTTTGATCAATTTAGTGAATCCCTGCTGAATAAAAGTACTAAAGGTGCACTAAGCGATTTTTGCCAAACGATGTTGATATTTGAAAGCACCAAAACAAACACGCCCATACACCAACAGGACCTCGCCCTTATTTTGAAATCTCCGCCCCATACGAATGTACACAACCATGGCAACGACGATCATGGAAACAAGCGAAGATGAAACACAAGCATATTCAAACAAAAGCCAACACACCTATCAAGAAGAAAAAAACAACACAACCTCGGCGTCCGATTCGAGCCCTTCCCGCTCCTTGAGTTTCTCTCCACCGATGGAAAGCTGCTCCGATATTTACTTGCCTGATCGTAACTAAGGCTGCACGATACTGGAAAAATCTCACACTGCGATATTTTTTTTCTTAGAGACTTCAATAGCTCTATTTGGAAAAAAACGTATCTATGATTCCGCTATTATTTACTTCCGTGGAGATTTCAAAATAAGGGCGAGGTCCTGTTGGGGTATGGACGTGTTTGTTTTGGTGCTTTCAAATATCAACATCGTTTGGCAAAAATCGCTCAAAAAAATCTCAAAGTGGGCAGAGCCGGCTGCCGCCATCTTGGCAGCGCGTCACTCCCGGATAATTGAAAATGGGCAAAAAGGCGGGAGCTGGTTGCTGAAGCCACGCCCACCTAGCTTTACGGTTGTGACAGCAGCAGCAATCCACCTGTCACTCAAGTGGCCACACCCTTAATTATGCAGAACTTTAAGGCTTAATATAATTTAAACGGATGACTTATAAAAAAAAATTCACCCCCCTCACAGTTGTCAAGAAGGGCAAAATTAGCTGTATATGACCAAAATAATTTTTTGAACCAGGTTGTAAACATGTTTTTTTCTGCTGTAAAATTGGGCATTTTAACATGGGGAGTCTATGGGACTGACTACCTTTTGCAGCCAGCCTCTAGCGGCCAGTTGACGAATTACAGTTTAAGTCACTTCCGTGTTGGCTTCACGAGAGAGAGCGAGAGGTTGCCGCTTGGTCTACACCGGACGCGACGCGACAAAATACTATAGAACCCATTTTAATCAGTGCTGTGTGACTGACTACACTAGATGCGGCGCGACACGACAAATCCCCGACATTAAACTGATGCCTCGTTTATGACGTACTGACACAAAGTTCAAATGATAAGCAACAGTCACTTTGTCGCGACCGGTGTAGACAGACTTTGGGGCCATTCACATGTCGCACCTAAATACGCCAGCCGCGCCGCTCTCTCCTTCTTTCTGAAGCGCTCAGGAGCTTGCGCTTTCGTGGCGTCTGCCGTTGCTAAGCGACGTGACCTGCACTCTCCTCGACGACGTGGAAGTTTCAACAAAGGAAACAAGGATTTCCAGCACTGAAAATCGCTTGCAGTAGCTCCGCTACTAAATGTATTTAAAATGGTTATGTCTGTAAAGCTGTCGCGTCCGGTGTAGACACCATGTCTGTGTGTGAGCAAAGAAAACAATCAGTATAAATATAACGATCAGTATACTAAACATCGCACATCCTGCGATGTGACTATCACGGATGCGCACATCGCGATATCGATGCTGACACGATATATCGTGCAGCCCTAATCGTAACCCTTCTTTTTAATATTTTGTCTCTCTGATATTTTCCTCTTTTTTATCTGCCATCTCTCTCTATCTATAGTTGATCTGCTAATATCCGTCCTCTCTTCTCTTTATCATTGCAAGACACGCCCCCTTACTGCTGATTGGCTAAAAGTGTGTTTTGGGACTTGGTCCAACACTGTGGTCAAAAGCGTTTTTTAAAAATCGCTTAGTGCAGCTTTAAAAAAAACCTTACTGAGTCCAAACTTTTGAACAGTACTGTAAATGCTTCACAATATTAAAATGACTAGAAGGTAATGTGAGAAGCACAATCCTTACATATGCACTGGATATGGATGGCAAGTTGGACAGATGCTCTCGTCTCTGCTGACCTCCAGAACTGTGTCTGGAAACCACACGGCTGCTTTACAGGCTGGATATCCCATACATGAAAGAAACATCCTGCACAGAGTGACATAAAAAGGGTGATCAGAAGAGGAGGCACAAAAAAACTAATGAATAAACTACAATAATTTCCATTTCAGTTATATTAACACATGGTGTTGTCTCACCTTGTGCTATCTTTCTTCTTCTTCAGCACCATGTCACGGTTACACTGTGGACACTTTCGCACTGGTAATGGTATCTCCATTTCTCCTTGCTCCTGTTCAGTAATCTCCTGAGCAGGGCCCAGATAATTGGACAAAGCCTCATCCAATCTGTAGAAAATATGAAAGGTTTCAAATCTGTATGTAAACTGTAATTGGCAACTACACAGATTACAGTTGGAACAAACAAAAGTAGGAGAGTAGATCTCATTGACCTCTGCAGTGCTACATTCAGACTCACTTCTTTGCCTTCCTCACAGACTCAATAAAAACAGCCTTGTATTTGGCCACATGATAACTGAGGACAGAGGCTTTGTCCTTTCGGCCCTCTGACACAAGTTTAAGGTCCGCCTCCAGCTCCGCTCTCAGGTCTGGTTTAGACATCTCATACCCCATTGAGTTATACCCTGAAACAATGTTACACTCAGTTTCACACAAATCACAGATATTGTTTGATCACCATTCTTTAAAGACTTCAATACTAGCGATATGCTGATCTTGTTACCTTCAACGAGACCCATGCCAAGTTCTCCAGGAAGGAACCTCTGGTCAGCCGTCAGCCCCACGTACATGCGACTCTTTATGGTCTCAATGTGCTCAGCATGTGTTGCATCGGTACCTGCAGCAACAACAACTCAAATTGAGTGTCACATAACTCATGTTTAAAATACTCAAGGTACAAAGCTGGACTGATAGATTTCAGTACCAATGCCATGTTTCTCCATAAGCGATATCAAATCAGCCTCTGTCAGAAGCTGTGGTGGACTGGTCTGTCCTTCCACCATCTCAATCGCTGTGGGCTGGAACGTGGTGTCAGCTGTATATAATGGAATAACCTGTGGGAAAAAAAAAAATACTTAAAAGGGTTAGTTCACCCAAAAATGTGTCTATGAAAAAGAAATTTAATAAAAAATTCTGTCATTAATTACTCAACCTCATGTCGTTCCAAACCTGTAAGACCTTCGTTCATGTTAAGAACACAAATTAAGATATTTTTGATAAAATCTGAGAGTTGTTTACGTTCAGTAGACAGCATGCGCATGCTGAACGTAAACAACACTCAATATCTTGTGGGGTACTCTCCAAAATGGTGGAAGACGGTAACTCGGGGAGGAGAATTGCTGAATAAATTATGTTATTATTGTTTTCTTTGCGCACAAAAAGTATTCTCGTAGCTTCGTAAAATTACGGTTGAACCACTGATGTCACATGGACTATTTTACCGATGTCCTTACTACGTTTCTGGACCTGGGAACATTTCAATTGCATTGCTATCTATGGAGGGTCTGAGAGCTCTCAGATTTAATCAAAAATCTCTTAATTTGTGTTCTGAAGATAAACGAAGGTCTTACGCGTTTGGAACGACATGAGGGTGAGTAATTAATGACAGAATTTTCATTTTTGGGAGAACTAACCCTTTAAAGTGAAACTGATGTGACATAATTTGAAACAAAATGAGGCAAAAAAGAGTTTGTTTCAATAGTTTAAAACAGCTTGCCAAAGTGCATCAGTCCATCGAGGTCAGATGAACTCACCAGAGCTGATTCACAGTAGAAACTGAAGTTTTAATTCTAACTGATGCATTGTTGACACTTTTTTTTTTCATGTTTAATACAGTAAAGCTGCTTGCATTACAATATAAGTGCAATATAAATATGATCAGATGGTTTCTTAACTGAAAACAATATGCTAAGCTATAAAATGTGTTATGTTTTGAGCAGTATTCACCTTATTGTACCACTTGTCGTAAGGGTACACTTCCAGATAATTGCGAGCAATGATCGTCAATCCACTCGCCGAGAATCTCTCTTCAGCTATTTCAATTTCAACTGTCACCTCTTGTCCCTGAGCATCTTTGGAGCAACAGGCCAGGAAGTGACGTACTATGAACTCATACAGTCGCTTTTCATTTCCCTTTAAAAAAAGAAAAATAATTAAACAGTAGGCACGTTTCCATTACCCTTCAAATTACACAAATTGAAATTGCGAATTGAAAATACGCCTAATGGAAGCGCGTCATTTTCACAAAAACGCCCATATATATCACAAAACAGTTTTTACGCTAGCATGAGGGGTTTTTTCAGGCAATGCGAAAAAGGAATAATTCGCAAAACTGCAATGGAAACTCTTTTTTTCGCATTTACAGGTCACATGGTGTATGTAAAAAGTCATATGATCATTCTTCAATGTACTATAACTCTAGTCAATGCTTGTGTTTATTCCAGCCACGCCACGCACGTTTCTGAAGCGGCTCTGTGTGCTGCTTCTGTAAAGATACACGCACACGCCTCCTCTGAATAAATATAGCCAAAATCCGTCAAAATCCGTTACCATGACTTATCGCGAGAGACAAAAGTTTACGTTTTAGTCGCATAACATTGGTTAATGGAAACGCCATCATTTTGCAATACTTTTTTATCGACATTTATAAAATATCGCCAAAGTTTTGCGCAAATCTGTAATGGAAACGCGCTTACTGTTGCTATAATTAAATACCGCGCTATTGACGAGCAAACCGCAGAGGACCGCGATATTTGCTGTTTGCTTTTTTCGGAAGGTTATGCCCTTCTCGTTTTACACTTCGTGCATGTGTACTGAATATTTAATAAGTTAGTAATGATAACAATGAGTACCATGCTGATTTACAAACTAAACAGACAGCGAATGAGAGAGAGATCGACTGAGCGCGTGCGATGCGACATATATATTTGTGAAAATAGGTTGTCATGCCAAGCAAAGTGAAATCTCTGTCTTAGCATCGACGCTCTGTTGGTCAGCTGTTATGTTTATGTTCTCTTCTCAAAGTTAAAATGATTTCATCAGCTTGTTTCATTACATCTCTCTTTGAATGAATCAGCGTTTTTGAACGTGTAGTTGAATGAACGGTTTAAAGACTGACTCAAAGACAGTCCCTTGCAACAATGTAACTGCACTGACTGATAGCCCGTCTAGAACGCGCAGGTGGAAATATCAACAGAAAAAGTCTCTTGTCCAGTCAGATTCGAGGATCAGCACTAACTGTTATATATAACACTTTATATATAATGTCGATATAAAAACGATTTTATCGTCAGGTTTCTGTTCTGTTATGTGGTCCGTTATTTTGTCATTCTCTTTTGTTTACTTCACTTCCCGTTTCAACGCGATTTAATTTCGGTTTCATTGGTTTCTGAATATGACCTCCTTACATCGTAACACATACACACACAGATTATATATATATATATATATATATATATATATATATATATGTGTATATTATTTATTTACATAAAATCACACACACACACAGAATATATATATATATATATATATATATATATATATATATATATATATATATATATGCCGATAATACCGCATATCGCGCTATTGAGGGAAGGTTGCTCACCTGTAAACTGTTGGTGTATTTGGTGGGGTGAATGGGGGGATGGGCCTGATCAGATTTGTTTCCATTTCGAGGTAAGGGCCCACCGCTTTCCAAAATGCGCTGTGCAAAATTTCCCCATTCATTGTCTTGTGTCTGTTGCTCAACCAGCATGGTTAGGTTCAGGTTCTGTGGAAACATGTTGGTCTCAGTACGAGGATAACTGATGAACCTAGAAGGAAACAGACAGGCCGATTTGTGAAAGGACACAACAGACATGCTGTAGGCCACAGACATGTAGATGAAATAACCTTTAACATACCCTTGAGTGTACAGCTTTTCTGCGATTTTCATGGTTTCTTTGGCACTTATCCTCAGTTTTCTTGAAGCCAGTTTTTCAAGTTCCTGAAGAAAGAAATTGAAACGTATTAACAAATATATTACATTATTTCTCATTGATTCAGTTGGCACTCATCCTGATCACACTTCACTCATTCAGCACCACTAGTACTCATTTTTGGGTCTTAAGGGGTGTGTCACTCATAAATTTACAAGCTTACAAGCATCAGACAAAACCAGAACAATCAGTAGTCAATTCTCAACCCCACACACACAGGATTTCAAACCACCCACACCCACTGCAAAAACTCCCATCTTCTCCTTCTGTCCCCTCACTGAGGCAGAAGTATCAAATCTTCTCCTCTCCAGCCATCCTACAACATGCCCTCTAGACCCAATCCCCTCACACCTCCTCCAAGCAATCTCTCCTACACTTTTACCAGCACTCACACACATCATCCAAGCACTTCCTGTATCTGTTTGCCTCTTTAAGAAGAATTGCTTTATGTATCCCCCAATTGTAAGTCGCTTTGGATAAAAGCGTCTGCAAAATGACTAAATGTAAATTATACTATACTAACTTTAGTAGCTAATGACCATTGTGTACACAAAACTGTCAAATTTGTCTATATTTACCATCTTGCATGTAGTTGTATAACATACACTATATGACAAAAAGTACACTACCATTCAAAAGTTTGGGGTCAGTAAGAATAAATTAGGTATAAATTACAGTTCAAAATTGATTAAAATGGAAAACAGTTATTTTAAATACTAACATTCCACAATAATTCTGTTTTTACTGTATTTTTGGCCAAATAAATGCAGCCTGGGCAAGCATAAAAAAACTTTCAAAAGATCTTACTGAACTCACATTTTTGAATGGTAGTGTATGGGTGTGATGTCTGAGTGTCCACATACATACTTCTGTCCATATTTCCAAATGTTTTAATGTATAAAATCTGTCAAGCTCTAAATTACTTACCACAGTGTCGAGAGGTAAAGGTCGCCATTTGCTTTTTGGTTTACTTGTTACAGATATCACTTTCGCCATCGGATCCTAAGAAAAGATTAAAACCAAACACAGAAAACTTATGATGACTTAATAATGAACTACAAAGCTTACATATGTTTTTAAAAACGTTTTTAACAAGTCATATAGAAGCACACACCTCCATGCACATCTGATACAGCACGAGGCATGCTGTGTGACTGAAAAGACGATGTCTTTTCCAGCTGAATTCAACCGATTCCTCTTCATTAGGCTCATGGACAACTATCAAACAGAAATTTCACACACAGACAATAAAGCACATGTGACGACACTGCAAAGCACTTCTTGTATTTGGTTCAAAATTATTAAATGCGAAGCGTGTCAATTCAAAAAAACAGAGTACCTTTGATTTTAAAGAAAGTTTCAGGTACAAAGGCTTGAATGGCTTTAAACCGCTCTACCACAAAGCCAAGGGTCGGGAACTGACAACTGCCATAACTGATGAGCTGATCAGAGAGAGATTCTGGGAATATCTTCTGCAAGCGCAATGTCTGGAACCTGGTAAATGATGCCCCTGAAGGAACACAGTGTACATACTCTCTTTCTAGCTTGTACTTATTTGAACAATGTCTAGAAACTTGGTATTACAAGCACTTCCTGTATCTGTTTGCCTCTTTAAGAAGAATCGCTTTATGTATCCCCCAATTGTAAGTCGCTTTGGATAAAAGTGTCTGCAAAATGACTAAATGTAAATTATACTATACTAACTTTAGTAGCTAATGACCATTGTGTACACAAAACTGTCAAATTTGTCTATATTTACCATCTTGCATGTAGTTGTATAACATACACTATATGACAAAAAGTACACTACCATTCAAAAGTTTGGGGTCAGTAAGAATAAATTAGGTATAAATTAGTTCAAAATTGATTAAAATGGAAAACAGTTATTTTAAATACTAACATTCCACAATAATTCTGTTTTTACTGTATTTTTGGCCAAATAAATGCAGCCTGGGCAAGCATAAAAAACTTTCAAAAGATCTTACTGAACTCACATTTTTGAATGGTAGTGTATGGGTGTGATGTCTGAGTGTCCACATACATACTTCTGTCCATATTTCCAAATGTTTTAATGTATAAAATCTGTCAAGCTCTAAATTACTTACCACAGTGTCGAGAGGTAAAGGTCGCCATTTGCTTTTTGGTTTACTTGTTACAGATATCACTTTCGCCATCGGATCCTAAGAAAAGATTAAAACCAAACACAGAAAACTTATGATGACTTAATAATGAACTACAAAGCTTACATATGTTTTTAAAAACGTTTTTAACAAGTCATATAGAAGCACACACCTCCATGCACATCTGATACAGCACGAGGCATGCTGTGTGACTGAAAAGACGATGTCTTTTCCAGCTGAATTCAACCGATTCCTCTTCATTAGGCTCATGGACAACTATCAAACAGAAATTTCACACACAGACAATAAAGCACATGTGACGACACTGCAAAGCACTTCTTGTATTTGGTTCAAAATTATTAAATGCGAAGCGTGTCAATTCAAAAAAACAGAGTACCTTTGATTTTAAAGAAAGTTTCAGGTACAAAGGCTTGAATGGCTTTAAACCGCTCTACCACAAAGCCAAGGGTCGGGAACTGACAACTGCCATAACTGATGAGCTGATCAGAGAGAGATTCTGGGAATATCTTCTGCAAGCGCAATGTCTGGAACCTGGTAAATGATGCCCCTGAAGGAACACAGTGTACATACGCTAAACATGGTCTAAAATGCAGTAGTTTGTGTATATGTTATCTTCTATTTGGAACTGCCTACCGATGCGGAGATCCAGCTCCTGTCTCACATCCACTGCATCACTGACATTGATATCCGGCTCAGTAAGGGTCTCACAGGCTCTCCTTATGGAGTTCGGGGTGATCTCAGAGAACCGTGCACGGAAGACCTGAACGTTTGGCTTCACTTAATTAAAAGATATCCCATGGGTGTTAGAGATATATAGCACCAGTACAGTGAATAACTAGAACCACGATGTACTAAACTTACCTGCTTTGCAAACATCAATGATCTCAAAGCCGATATTTTCTCCTTCTCTGTCACAATCAGTCCAAATGACCAGAGCTTGACATTGTCTCACCTCTCTCTCCAAAGTCCTCTGGATAATGTAAATACATACATTAAAATATAAAATACAAGCTCATATTCTAAACACAAATCTAAGTGAACGCATGAAAATGAATACTTTGATGGGTATAAATTTCTCAGGGCAGTACTTTTCCACTTCAGCGTCAAACAACAGGACTGGATTACAACTATGCCTGTGAAACAGACCACATGACAAAGTTTAACTGAATATTTAAACTGTATTATCAAAGAGATATGAAGAAATATAACTTTTTACCATTTCTGAAAGGGAGCTTTGAATTCGAGACTCAAGAGATGTCCTGACACAGATGTCATGCTTACAGTTACATTCTGTGAACAAATAAACACTATGATCAAATACAGACTCTATACACTACTTATATGTAGTAATTAACTAAAAAATTACTTACTTGACCAAAGAGGTGGTATTCGTACTCATATATTTTGTTGTAAACAGAGTAGCCTTCTCTCTGTCAAGAAAAAACAAATTCATTACCAGTGATGATCATTATTACATACAAATAAAAACAACAACTCGTTTAACAACTATAAGGTCTGACATTATGGATCAAAGTAACTGTGCAACAGTCAGCACTCACTCTTCTCGATCTCCCGTTTGACATGATCTCTGCTATGCCCTTAGCTGCATCGTTTTTCTCAGCAACACAGAGCACTTTCTTAATCTGTGTGCGCCTTATCATAGTTACAGATTGTTGTCTATAAAATCGACTGCCAATTGTCACTCGTAGTGATCTAAACAAAACGTTCATAACTGCGCATGGTCACTGTACACTCCGAACATTACATCAAAATAACAGCTTGTTGAATAGCATAAAACCCTGACAACCTATAAGTTAACTGAGATAACACATATCATCGTAAACGGAAATAAATCTCGGTAAAAGTTTTTAATAACGTGTAAACACAGCAGATGAATCAACTCTCTGTAAACAACTTCGAACTCCGGCGCCTTCTTCTTCTTCTCCTTCCGTTTTTTGGCGTGTTACATCCTGTGTGCATATCGCCACCTACTTTTGCTGTTATGCGGTCATAGTTTATTTATAATCAATTTCTTCCTTGTTTTTGCTTTTCCTATTCCTATTACACACGTATATACACAAATAACTCCGGCGCCTGGCGAGAATTGTCGTAAAAATACCGTAAAGCAATCTGGTTAGAATGCTGTGTTGTGTATTTTCCCAACGAAATAAATAATAATTAGTTAAAACAGTGAATCTGCATATATGTATAATAACGAGTCTTGTCATACATTACGCATAATATAATTTCTCCCCTTGAACAACCAGACAGCGCATCATAACAAACGCAAGAGACTGTGTCTCAAAACCTAGTTAGATGCCTACGTGGGTAGCATATTTGGGCAGCATAAGAGCTTTCCAAGTGTGCCCAAACTGCTGTCTAGCTAGTCAGCTCTCTAGGTTTTGAAACGCAGCTGCTTCCTCATCGGGATAGTCACATGGGAAGGTTACGATCGTTTAAATATGGCTGCTGTTAAAAGAGGATGTCAGTTTATTGAGCAGCTGGAGTACATTGTAACAGCGGTGTCTTCGTTTAGATTTGTTATATAGATGCCGGATTATAAATAGGTTTATGTAAGCGGCGACGATTGATAGATGTATGAGATTTATGGCAGGCGACATCGAAGGTCTGCCAGAGCACGTCTTCAAGCTCATCTACATCAGATCGTGATCTGGCTCAATGGACTAACCAGCCGTGCTGCAAAGACAGAGAGTCCTCCTCAGTGCACAGCGTATTTATGATTTGTGTTTTCAAAATGATGTCTTTGTAAAATATTATGTTTTCATCGATTTAGATACTGAGCATGGAAGGGTATCTCTGCTGATGTCTCTCTATATCCTCCGAGAACATGATTGGCTCACCAGATGTGGTGGCTTTGACCAAAGAAGATGACTTTGGGGACTCTTTCACAGATCCATGCTCACTTCCAGAGGAGTTTTCTGTGCCTTTGTTTGCTCATGCTGCCAATGCAAATCCCTGGACGAAGACATCCTATGCGAAATTCTCAAAAGATTTCATACTCGTCTCTGAATTTTCAGAACAGGTCGGTCCACAGCCTTTACTCACCATTCCCAATGATCCCAAAGTGTGTGGGACATTTGACCTTAACTACTTCTCACTTCGCATCATGTCTGTGGACTACCAGGCATCCTTTGTTGGGCATCCTCCTGGCAGTAACTACCCAAAGCTCAATTTTGTGGAGGACTCAAAAGTTGTCCTGGGTGATTCCAAGGAAGGGGCGTTCGCTTACGTCCATCATCTGACGCTGTACGACTTGGAGGCTCGTGGATTTGTGCGCCCCTTTTGCTTGGCCTACATTTCCGCAGACGAAAGGAAGATCATGCATCAGTTTCAAGAACTGTCATCCGAGTTTTCCAAGGCTTCCGAATTTCTAAAATCAGGCAACAGGAAAGCTTTTGCAAATGAACTGGAAAAGAAACTGAAAGACCTGGAGTACACCAGATCGGTGCTGCACAAAGAAACTGAGCTTCAGAAAATGAACAATGGCTGTTATTCCACACAAGCTATTGAGAAGGCGAATGAATTGGCAAATGTGGAGAAGTCCATCTATGAACACAAAGATCTGCTGAGGCAAATAACGTCTTATCCTTCCAGGAAAAAGAAAGATGTAGATTTTGTCCAACACGAGACGGAGAAACCGGCTGACACGAGTGTAATCGATGATACACTAAATAGTAATCATTCGGACGTTGCAGATAAGACCGTGGAAACTGAAAGCGAGAGTATAAAGTCCTCTTACACGCCTCAGCTCATAAAGGCCAAATCTGCAAAATGCTTTGACAAACGCTTGAAAACGATGGAAGAGCTCTGCGATGCCAGCTTTTTCCACCAAACTCGAGAGCAACTAAACATAATTGAGAAGTCATTCCGAGGAGATCTATGCCTTATTTACACTAGCCAGATCGACAGGGCTCTTCTGAGCAAACAGAGCGTTACTAGTTTCCTTTTCGAAGCTGAACGCAGCTGGGAGTACGGAGGAACCTCAAAGAACTTCAGTATTTCTTCCAACAATCCAACTGTCCCCATTCTGAACTTATCTGGCGAGCCGCTGAGTCTCGACTCGTACACCACCTGCATAGATGTAGATCACATTAAGCCAGGTGTGGAGTCTATGGACGGGCCTCCTGAGTCCAGTACATCTGACATTACGCAGGAAACCTCAGAGGCCGCCGACACGGAGACCAAAGGGAGTTTTAGTAGTGACAAGAGCATTGAGGCTTTTGGAGGTGTTAGTCCTTCCAGTCTACAGGCAAATTACTTTGATGGTCTAGAACGAAAGAGCAAGGTATCCATTGCATCACCATCTGAAAACGCATCTAGCTCTGTTGCTGTCCCACAAAGGATGTCTGACGGGAATCTAGTCCCGATGGATACAGCCTGCTGTATTGGACAGGACGGTTTCATTTTTGAGGAACCTTTACCTGAGCTCGCTCAGGAGTGCTGTGGTGACACAGTGGTGAACAAAGAACCTCTGTCTCTTCTTCAGGGAGACCCTGCCTTACAGGTGGACTACACTTTGGAAGAGTCAGCCCTCGCAGAAAGCCCAAACATGGGACTGACTTTTTCTGAGCTAAACACTGAGGAGGTGGAAAAAATTAATATCGAAGATGTCTCCGATAGTACGAGCTTCATGAGCGCCTCCACCAGTTCTGACCGAGCGGTGTCTCCGTTCACCTACAGCAGTGCGTTGACGCTAAAGCAGAAGAAGAAAGCTGGTCACAGCGCTCTTCGATTCATCAGGCAATATCCGTTTGCTCAGCAAGCCATTTTCTGCCTTCTGAGTGGCCGAACGCTCGTTATTTTAGGGGTGGATGAGGGCACGGTGAGGAAGCTAGTCAATGCTTTGTTCATTTTCGTTCCCAATCTCGGCAAGTACGGCGAAACCGTCCAACCGTGGCTTTCATCGCCATTTCAGCTTACCGACCTGCAGAGATGGAAACTTATTGGATTGCAGAGGTATGTGACCAACCTGTAGTCAATCAATAACTCCGTATCATAGTTTCAAAAGCAGCCAGTTTTTTTTGCTTGCAATGCTTTAAATCAGTGACCAAAAGTGCAGTGTTCATTTATTTTTGGTATTTAATCTTTTTTTTCCCCCCCCCAGAGCTGCCTCCCCGGCTGGAACCAGCATTCTCCACTCTTTGAATCGATACAGCCGTTACATAAGCATTTTGGACTGTGACAACAAGACCCTCCGGTGTCCCCCATACAAAGGAACACTAGTAAGCCATTTGGCAGACCACAGGACTCAGATCAAACGTGGCAGTACCTACTTCTTCCATGTTCAGGGCATGTTGACTCAGCTTACAGCCAAGGCCTTCCTATATACATTCTGCCATCACATTCACCTTCCCATGGACATCAACGACCAGGGCTCGGTAACGTCGCGCAGGACTAATTTCTTGTTGCAGCTTGGCTACACTGTGGAAGAGAGTAAAATCGTCCACTACCTGAGTGAGCTCATCAAGCTGCATTACATTCAGGGGTCCTCGAAGGGGGGCAACCAGTCTTTTTGTTTTAATTACACCACCAGCTATTTGTACAAAATCTGAATGTGTCCACTATCTGTTCCACATTAACCCCAATAAAATCAGGAGACCAAATGTATTGAATGTAATCCCCTTTGTTTTTGTTCATGGCATTCCAGGAAGCAGCAGGTTAAACGTCTGGTGTTAGAAAATGTGGTCTTGACTATTTGTTTAGTGTAGAGGTTGCATACTTAAATCTATTGCCAAACCGTCTTCAGTAAAATGGAGAAAATGGTTCCTCTTGCGGTCAGAAGACCTTACAAAAATCTATGAAATAAAATAAAGACTCAGCTAAATTTTACTGTCGTTCAAGCACAAGTAGTTGTTTTGAAAGAAGCCATATGAAACGGCTAATTTAAATCTGTGTAGTCACATGCTTGTTTTCATTGACAGCTACAGCTACATGGGAACAGCAGCAGGAGAGTCTCTAATCACCATTTAATTAATCTGGTCCTGGTATCCCATTTAATAATTAATGCTTTTTTTGTCTTCACAAGACAAAACTGTTGCTGCATGAAAATCACAAGCATAATTTAATGGAACTAACTTGCGTGGCAACAGAACAGTATTTTATAATACACATTCTGCTCAATACGCAGCCTTTATAAAATGCATTAGCATTATATGTATTTCAATTAGCAGATCATTTGATGTTAATTCATGGATTGGTCAGTAATATGCTTTTTGATACTTGCTTTCTGAGCTTAAGAAATAATTAATACACTAAACTGATTAATAGCATAGGGAAAACATGCAAATTTGCAGATTTATCCTTTTTTCTGCCCTCTCCAGTGGACATAAAATCTGAGGGGAAAACGGAATATTTTTAATAATACAAAAATGAACAAAGGTTAAAGGCATGGTTAAACAAAAATGGAGCCAACTGCCCTTTGGGTTTTAACGTAATTGTGTGATAAGGTGAACGAATGTACTGCATGTAAGTTGTCACATTGTGGAGAACTGTTACACAACTTTTCTGCATGTTTGAAGAACACAAAAATGTAATGACTGCAAAATATGGTGGCAATTTATAGACCCTTCCATTGTATCTCATGTGTTGTGCTGTTCAGCCTTTCTAGATATATTTAAAATGGATAGAAATTGTTGTCTTAAGTTGTGTGCAAGCAATGTCAGCATGAGTAACTGTGTGGATGAAGTGGCACTTCATTCTAATGGCTGTTGCAGTGATGTGAAATGAATGATAATGGTGGTTGTTGCCGAAATACATTGTCTGTAATTGTTATTCCCACTACTGCATGATAGCAGTTGTAGTCCAAAATTACAGATCTTGACTGCCACCGCTGTCTCATCGCAAGTGTGTCTTAATATCAAGTTGTTTTGGCTACCCAGTAATTATTGGCCTTTGCAACGATTTGTCAGACAGATTTTTTTTTTAGCATTTAATTCCAGTCTGTTGAATGTAAATTGAGAATAAGCCATACCATTATACGCACATTAACTTCTAAGGTTATTTCTTTTTGCTGTTTCTGAACACATCTTTTTTGCTGTAACTGTCTAAATCATGCATTTGTGTTGCTACTTTACACATCTATTTGAAGAGTATTGTGAGCTTGTCCGGGGTAAGGTGAGGTATATTCTTCATGCTAAAATATTTATGGATGTTAAGTCAAGTAAATTTTGAGGGTCATCTGTGTGCTTTGAGTTGCTGCCCACTGTGAAATTTCTCTGCCTTCAATTTCATTAAATTATTTCTGATTTACCTCTGTTTTGCATAATTATTAAATGGCATCATACTTACCCTATAACAGTCTGACTTTAGCAAAAACCTACTTTCCTTTATTATATAGTAAAAGGCACATGATTCGTCTCATTTGGAATTTGTAATGACTTATACATGTCAGCTTATTAGAGTAAATAGTAACAGGGAGATGTAAATTTTACACTTAATCAGCAAGAAAAAGGTCTAGTCACATTTTCATATTTACAATATTTCAGGCTTTATTTGCACTGCATGTACAAAATCATTGTGCCAGTTGGTTATTCTCTGTTGATCTGTTTTAAGTGTATAATCTGTAAAACGTTTTATAGATTAATTCTGCAATGCGTATAACCACAGAAGTGTGAGAAAACGTGACTAGAACACACTAGAGAAACTAATTAAATGTATGGTTAAAAACAGATCATTTGGTGATTTATATGAAAGGGAAGTCATCACATTGAGGTGCATGACGATTGCAGTGGACTGCTGAGTGGTATTCAAGCCTTTGTGCCCATTAAATCGATAGAAATCTTAGCAAACGGTCAGAAAGACAGTAATTATAACTCTGGCAGCCCAGGCATTGGGAACTTTCCAGCAAAGTCTTCGACTTCCTTTCGAGTTTCATTTATTTTCAGTTGGTACTTCTCATTTTGAGCCAGTTCATCCTTAAACTCCTTCAAAGTTGCTTTAGGATTCATGTTTCTTTGGATCTCCAATGTCAACTCAATGCCTGCGGGCAGATACACATATTGACAATTATAATATCAAGAACAATATTCTTTAATGTTACATTATTGCATAAAGCTCACCCTGGTGAATGAACTCGCCAACCTTACGGAAATCCTCCTCTAATAGTCCTCGAGATGTAAGAGCAGGAGACCCTAAACGAAGACCGCTAGGGCGCAAGGCACTTTTATCACCTTCATAACAAATTTTGGAAAAAGAATCAGTGGAATAACTGGTTAGATTGTTGTAGTAAAACATATAAAAAGATGTCTAACATGATGCTATTTTTTTCAATGCACCTGGGCAGGTGTTCTTGTTGCAGGCAATGGCACAAGCCTCCAGTACTTTCTCTGCTCTGCCTCCATCAGTTCCATTTGAACGCAGATCAACCAAGATGAGATGATTATCTGAGCCACCTACATATAAACACAAAAGATAAAGTGAACACAGCCGCGACTGTATCCAGTCTCGGTCACCCTCACCCAACGGTTTCATTTACGTATAATTTATTAAATCCTTACTAAATCTTTAAGGAACTCACCTGTAACAACTTTGTAGCCCTTTTCCATTAGGCTGGCTGCTAAAGCCTTGCAATTTGCTAGAACTTGCAATTGATAGGTCTTGAACTCTGAAGTCAGAGCCTGCTTTAAAGCAACAGCAACCCCTGCACATCACATCAAACAAATACAATTAAGCACATAACTAAGAATACAGGCATACTGGGGTAGAAAAAAAACTGCAATCAGGAATATTAAAAATCGATTTTCATAAAATTGAATGTCATTTTTTTGTTAAATGAATGTTTACAGAAAAAGCATATATTCCATTAAAACAATCTGAAAATTGTAAAATATTTAAAACATTACTTTTGTCTTTGAATTTAAGTCAAGTAATAACTCTCAGGGTAAATACAGTATACATGTATATACTATACAGCGGGTAAAAAGTATTGAACACGTCACCATTTTTCTCAGTAAATATATTTCTAAAGGTGCTGTTGACATGAAATTTTCACCAGATGTCGGTAACAATCCAAGTAATCCATGCATACAAAGAAAGCAAAACAAATAAGTTCAGAAATTAAGTTCTGTGTAATAAAATGGAATGACCCAGGGAAAAAGAATTGAACACGCTTACTGAAATTTATTTAATATTTCATACAAAAGCCTTTGTTGGTAATGACAGCTTCAAGACACCCCCTGTATGGAGAAACTAGTCGCATGTATTGCTCAGGTGTGATTTTGGCCCATTCTTCCACAGAGTCTTCAAATCTTGAAGGTTCTGTGGGCCTCTTCTATGAACTCTGATCTTTGGTTCTTATTTTCTATTGGATTCAAGTCAGGTGATTGGCTGGGACATTCTAGCAGCTTTATTTTATTTCTCTGAAACCAATTGAGAGTTTCCTTGGCTGTGTGTTTGGGATCATTGTCCACCCATGTTTCATCTTCATCATCCTGGTAGACTGCAGCAGATTTTTATCAAGCATGTCTCGGTACATTTTTCCATTCATCCTTCCTTCAATTATATGAATTTTGCCAGTGCTACACCATAATGTTTTGGGGTGATGTGCAGTGCCATTTGCTGCTTTCCGTGCCTTTTTGCACCTCCCTTTCTTCATGTGCTCAATAGTTTTTCCCGGTGTCATTCCATTTTATTACACATGACTTAATTTCTAAACTTATTTGTTTTGTTTTCTTTGTATGTATGGATTACTTGGGTTGTTACCGACATCTGGTTAAAATGTCAACAGCACCTTTAGAGATATATTTACTGAAAAAAATGGTGATGTGTTCAATACTTATTTTACCCACTGTATATAAAATGTATATAATATAATAATAATAATAATCGCATTAAAAGTTGTCTGCATAAACTGTCATCTCATATCCATGAGTTATGGAAGTCGTTGTGAACCATGCAATTAGTGCAAAGTTAAAGGCATGAATTCTCTTATAAAATTCCACAGAGTCTTCAAATCTTGAAGGTTCTGTGGGCCTCTTCTATGAACTCTGATCTTTGGTTCTTATTTTCTATTGGATTCAAGTCAGGTGATTGGCTGGGACATTCTAGCAGCTTTATTTTATTTCTCTGAAACCAATTGAGAGTTTCCTTGGCTGTGTGTTTGGGATCATTGTCCACCCATGTTTCATCTTCATCATCCTGGTAGACGGCAGCAGATTTTTATCAAGCATGTCTCGGTACATTTTTCCATTCATCCTTCCTTCAATTATATGAATTTTGCCAGTGCTACACCATAATGTTTTGGGGTGATGTGCAGTGCCATTTGCTGCTTTCCGTGCCTTTTTGCACCTCCCTTTCTTCATGTGTTCAATACCTGGGTCATTCCACTTTACTACACAGAACTTAATTTCTTAACTTATTTGTTTTATTTTATTTGCATGTATGGATTACTTGGGTTGTTACCGACATCTGGTGAAAATTTCATGTCAACAGCACCTTTAATATAAACAGTAAAAATATATTTACTGGGAAAAATGGTGATGTGTTCAATACTTATTTTACCCGCTGTATGTATGCATGCATGCATGCATATATATATATATATATATATATATATACCACTAAACTGGTCATGATAAAATTAGTGTACCTGCATGCTCTCCTGGCAGCAAGCACTGACATGACTGTTGATTGGGTTGATAAAGGCCAGCAAACGAATGGTGCTTGTTGTCAAGTGTTTAAAGTGAATATAATCTTTACATACAGAGAAATACTTGTGCGCACTAACATCAGATGACTGCATAGACAGTGTTCTCAACATCTGATTGGATGGTTACTGAACTAAATTAAACAGCAAGCTTATTCAATTTACATGTCAATTAATAGATCGTGGATTAATCATAAACATTCCTAGTTTAAACGCAAACTTACCTAACCTTATCTGACCTCATATAACCATCTCAACTTATCTTATCTCATCTTATCTAAACACATGGAGGACGTCAGCTCTTACCAGCAATGGCATGGTTGTGAGGGCCGCCCTGCAGTCCAGGAAACACTGCCTGGTTAATCAGACTCTCCAGGTTATACAGGGTCTCCTTGCCTGTCTTTGCAGCAACACTACGAACTCCTGCAATTCAAGAGTGTATAACGACAGCGCTGTCAATGGCCTAGATTTATTATGACGGCTCAATTCACACTGAACTCACCCTTCCTGAAGAAAATGACTCCTGCCCTGCAGCCCCTCAAGGTCTTGTGGGTGGTGGTGGAAACAATGTCACAGTATTCAAACGGAGACGGAACGACTCCTGCTGCGACCAAACCACTGATGTGAGCCATGTCTGCCAGAAGATACGCTCCATTCTCATCTGCAATCTTCCTCAGGCGACTGTAGTCCAGGTTACGGGAATAACAGCTGGTGCCTTAACAATGGTACACAGAAACGTTAATGGTGATGTTTGTCATTTCTTTTGATGTTGAATTAAAAAAAAAATTCTCCAACCAGCCCATCAGAGCAGCACTGACTCCCTTATTTTTGCTAAATCTCTTGCAACCCCCCACAAATGATTTACAAAGCACATCAGATAGTTGAACAAAGTGCGGTAGAAATGTAAAAAATAAAAAAAAACTGGAAAAAGCAAATAGGACAAAAAACAAAACAAATTTTTTTTTATTTTAATAAGATAAAAAGTCATAAAACTGAATTATTAAATAAAGTGATAGTATTAGCATTAATTTGAATAAAAGTAAACGTATATTAAATAAATATGAATAAATAGTTACGGTTTCTTTTTTTTTAAAGCACATATTTGGTAGGAAAAAAATATGAAAATTAAGATGTCAATTTTCAGGTATAACTGGTGGTCATAAAATATAATTATTAATTACTTTAAGAAAATCAGTTTCCGTAGTTGCTGGCATTCATTTTTTTCCAAATAATTTATGAAGCACTATTAAAACAACATATAGTTGAACAAAGGGTTGGAACAAAGGATTTTCAAGTAAGATTACATTTTTTAAAATTATTAATGATATTAATTAAATTATAAAAGCTTTACATATTGCAGATCCTCAGATTTTCTCTATAAACAGCACTGACCTGCAATGATCAGTCTTGGGTGGAAAAGACGAGCATTTTCCTCAAGTCTGTCATAATCGATGTATCCAGTGTCTGGATTGACCTGGACAAAAACAAAGGAATACAGGTTTAATTTACCAGTGTTGTCTCAGATTTAGGGTTTTCTGTGCCCTAGTATTTACTCTAAACATGTTGTCGGGCAGGTTAATCAATTTGAAACTAGAATCGTCAATTAGAATCCACCATTCAGATGTCAGATATACAGGCATCATCATGGTAAAGGCATCATACACCCTGAAGATGGTTTTTAGGCTGAAACGTGTCGGTATTGTTAAACATTAAAGTAGTGCTAGAACCTTTTTTCACAAAGGCGTTTTTTCACCAAATCAGTCGGTTTGCTGCAAATTCTGCCCACGTTACTTGTCTGGTTATAGAAAATTCAATTAGACAGTGGTAATAAATTTGCCATTATGTAGAGAACAGAAGAAAAATTCCTTTAAGGTTTAACCCTCACTATGACCTTCTAGCCAAATTACAAAATGTCAATTTTCCCATTACTTCAGTTTAGAGTTCACCACAATGTTGATTCTAATGGCCAGGTCACCTTATACGGCATAGACTCAAAGAAAATGGAAGTGGCTGAGATTTTCTTTTTGTCAGTCATGAAGCCGTGGGTGAGATGGCCGCCATCAGGAAGATCAAGGCCCATGATGCGCCCATGAGGTTCCACTATGGCTGTGTATACGGCAAAGTTCGCTGGTGACCCTGAGGAAAAAAACAAACAGTATTTCAAACAATGTGCGCTTTATGAGTTAATGTTTCACATGTTCCATCATCTCTTACAGCAACAGTCTAGTGACAGAAACAAACCTACCAGAGTACGGCTGCACATTCACTCCCCATTTCTCCGGGTCGAGGCCGTACACCTCGAGAGCTCTTTCCTGACACAAACGCTCCAATTCATCGACATGCTCCGTGCCTCCATAATACCTGATAACATTAAACAAAGTCTGAATTTAAAAGAAGCATTTTTTAACGCATAAGCACAATGTCGAAGTGCAAACAATTACACAATACTAATCTTATTGGCAAATGCAACAACATAAAATTGTAATGTACCAGTACATAAAATATAACTGAACAATAGTCACCTCTGACCAGGATAACCTTCAGAGTACTTGTTGTTCATGCAGGAACCCAGAGCCTCCAAAACAGCCCGACTAGTGAAGTTCTCAGAGGCAATGAGCTCTAATCCATACGTCTGTCGCTTCTTTTCCTTCTTTATTATGTTAAATACCTAGTGCATACAGAAATATTTCGGTATTCATTTGATATGAATCACACTTCAGCTGAGCAAGGCTAGGCTAAAGCTGCCTGTCACAAGGCAGATCAGAGTCTAGGAGACCAGATTTCATCATAACCCCCACAACTAGTCAAAACAAAGAGGTTTTTCCCCCCCTCTTGCACAGCAGAATATCATTCATGGTTCACTGCACGGATTCACAATAATAGTCTTGAGGCTGGTTGTATATATAATCCCTGACTTTCCTGTTTGACAGTGTTTATAATAATTGCTGTTAATAGTGTTCGTCTGTTTTGACTACGTCTTTAATTGATTTTTCCGTACATTTCTGCCATATGTACATTAACTGGCAGTCACCACTAATAAGCTACTACTAAATATTGTAGAAACTTAATTTTCTCTAAAGTTGCTTTGCAATGATTTGTATGGTGAAACGCGCTGTACAAATAAACTTGGAATTGAATTACCTCAGGATCATTTGTGCTCAGAGGTTCCAGCATCATCTTGTTATGAGAGTCCCATGTTTTATTGTTATGGCCGTTGATCTGTGCCATAGTTTATGATCTCTAGAGGAAAGAAAGGTAACACTTTACTTGAAGGGGTGTGCATAAGACTGACATGACACCTTCATAATCATGACATGACACCTTCATAATCATGACATGACACATGTCATGAATATGAAGGAGGTTTTATACATGTTTATGACAACTGTCATTAAGTGTCATTCGCTCAGTTATGTCATTTTTAATGCAAATATGACATTATTTGACCTAACCCTACCCTTACCCCTAACCATAGCCCATAACAAAGACATCTCAAACAATGTCATCTTTGTATTAAAAATGACATAACTGAGCGAATGACACTTAATGACAGTTGTCATAAACATGCATTAAAACCCTTAATATTAATGACATGTGTCATGTCATGATTATGAAGGTGTCATGTCAGTCTTATGCACACCCCTTCAAGTAAAGTGTCACCAAAAGAAATGCTATATTTAAATGTTAGAAGAGCCCCATATGCAAAACATACTGTATACACGGGGTTACATCATTTGTAATAATAGCATTAATGTACTTGAGCTCTTTAACAGAGTATTCTTGGATCAAATGCAGAGTATGAATTTGCTTAGACTGATATCCAGTAATCAATTTGAATTCAAATAACGCTGAAATAAAACAGTAAAAAGTACAAAAATGACTAAAACTAAAATAAATGAAGGTTAATATATTTAAAAACAAAAATGACTAAAACACAAAGTAAAAGGTAATTAAGAGTATTAATAAAAACTGTAATAGTATATAAATAACCCTAAAATAACACAGCCAGCGCAGAGCACGCTTCTGACACATTACCAAACAAACTTTGAGCACTTGTGGAGAACTTTAAAAGTCAATTTAGATCCGCAGCTATTGACACATAAACCGGAACTCCTGCCTTCAGGATTACATTTTTCCCGCGAAATGCATTCTGCAACTATTACATATCAAATGACATGTGGCTAAGGGACAAATGCTTACTTTATAATAATGAAAACGATGTTATTCTTTGACATTCAGGTGTCATATAGCAATTTGCACGTGCTCTTTAAGCACCTATTTGCACACCGGTAACAGATTAACATTCATCAGCCGAGAATGTGGAGCGCATGCAGACAGTCACAAGGTTTTGATTTGATCCACTAAATCAAAACTCTGCTTTACGTTACCTACGCTTTAAACAGTGTTTATCTATATAGATGTGATGATATACAATGAAACCCTTCTTCTGCTTACCTTTACAAATGTGGTTAACGGTTCGCCCCAAATTGCTTTATGTGAAAACTTTCTTTTAGGTTTCCTCGTGTCAAAGTCCGCGAAATTTGGAGACCAATCAGCGCGCTGCGGGGCGTGGCTAATCGAGCTCCTGTCCCGCCCACAACGAAAGGCGTGATACAGGGAGCACATTTTCTCCATTGTCACCTTTTTGTTCTTTGTTGTCGGCATTTTTTTGTGTACTTACCCTTTTTGTTAATATCTCATATAATACATGCTACAGTCACCATGGGCTTTTCTGGGACTTGGAAAGCAAAGGTATGGAGGTATGGAATGTCCAATATGATAATACTAATATATGTAACAATAATAATACAAAATATCTATTTTTAAAAACGTGACAATGTTTCTTATGCATTCTAAAAATAAATGCCGACTGTCAATACATTTAACAACTACAACATTTTGAATAAAAAAATATGTTCAAGTACAAAACTACACCTTAAAAATCAAAACAGTTTTTCAGGTTTACAAGAATACTAGTGAGATATACAAAACAATTCACAATATAATACAAATACATTTTCAAAAAAACGTTCTGACATTTTATTGGTGTATGTTATTCTTTACATTCTAAATGACACCAGGTCCTTTACAACTGAGGACAGATTATTGGAGTTTTTATCCTTACAATAAACCTTTAAACTGAGGCCTGCAAAGTTGACTCAGCTACATGTGGCAATGTTAATATATTAATAAATATGTCTATATTCCTAATATCACTGAGTGAAAGCAAGCATTAAGATTTAGCCACTTTAGTGAAAGCATCAGGGCTCTCACGAAGGCATTTTATTTGGATAATTAAATGCCTGCTTTCTGAGTTAATATACTCTGAAATATTCCTTTTCACTGGAACGCTGTGTTACAGGATTCCACATGATCTTTTGCTTTGTCTTCAAAAATAACATTGTCAATATCATCGTATACTGTCCACAAATGCATCGAAACCTCTAAGAATCCACTATTTGGATTATTTGAGAGACAACGTATGCAGTTCTTTAGTTGCTGTCGCCACCGCCTGCGCTGCTTCTTTTGCTACAGTGACAAAGAAGAAAACAATAATGAATACAAAGAAGAAAACAATAATGAATCTCTGATTTCCAGCCAGACATTTTCACAAGTTGCTCTACAACATTAACAAATGCTGCCAATTTACCTTTACGTTCTTCTTCTTTTTTCCGTGCAGCCTCCTCGCGTTGCTTTCTAATAATGGCGAGTCGAGCGAGGTCAGCTTTAGCTTGATCTGTCTTTCCTGCTAAATGCATTTTCATATACCTCTCCTTGGCCTTTTGCTTTTCGATCTCTTCTCTGAAATATGAAAATAAACTTATTGAAAGAGATGAAAAAGAACAGATTCACGTGTCTAGATGTCTAGCAATAACAAAAAAAATGTGACAACATGTTGGTAAATAATGAGAGGGTATTAAGTAGCTCAAGGTAAATGTTGTTAGCTTCACTCACCCCAGTGTCTCTTACCTTTCTCTTCTGGAAAGCTGTTTGGGACCCTCGAGTTCTATGTCTGTGACTTTCTTTGCTTTTTGGGCGACTCGATTGGGATTTTCAATCTCTATCAAGCCTTCAACACCCTTCCTTTTCTGTGACAAAACAGAGATCAGTGTTGTTATTGTTAACTGAAACTAAAACTTAAAGGGGTCATGAACTGCCTTTTTAAAATTATTTTGTACTGTTCTCTGAGGACCACTTATAATGTTATCAAGATTTTCACATCAAAAAACAATCATTCAGAAGTAACTATTTTCTGTCCTGTTTTAACCCCCCTCATCAGAATGCTCTGTTTGAACAGGTGTGGCAGATTGTAGACTCAGAAAAATTAAAGATCTTTATGATTGGCTAACAGTTGTGTATATTTGACAGCCTACATCCTTCATAGATGGACGCTGCTGTCATTTAGGTTAAAAACGCATAAATACTACAATAATACAATACTAATAGTACATTTCAAACGATCTGTAGTAACAGACAAAGCATTAGTGAGCACATAATAAACAGTTACTCACACTTGTGTGTTGCGACGTTACTGTCGGATCCAATATAGTCGGCAAAGCATCGTCTTTTAGTTTCAATCTTTCTGAAAATACCGTGTTGACTTGTGCCTTGTTTGTAAACGAATCTGCGGTAAAATGAAGTGAATTTCTTAATGACGCGGTCTGGATCTTCATTAAAAATAAAGTTCATCCACTCTTTCCTAATGTTGAGATCAGAAGGAAGGCAATGCAAAGACAGCTTGGCACTGCACAGCGTCTTGTTGTCATCATCAGAGCATTTGTATTGTTTGGTTTCTGCGTAGACCTGCGCATTCGCCTCTCTTGTAAACACTACATGCGTGAATCAGTGGGCGGGGCTAAACAGGCAGCGATGTAGAAGCAGGTGTTGATCTTCTTCTGCAGAGGCGGGGTTTATCCACACTATTATATCATAGAGTAGAACATTCCAGAAGCTGTGGTTTTGGCAGACTGCCTTCAATATAAGCTGCTTTTAGACTAACGGGAACATTTTGAGTTCTGAAACTTACAGGATGTTCTTATAGTTAAATAACCTCTTATATGTCAAAAGATCAAGGGAATTTTGGTTTCTCAGTTCATGACTCCATTAAAACATTTTCAAAAATAACATATAAATATTAAATTAAAAACTTGTATAAAAACCTAAACAAAAATAAGAAATGCTCTTGCAACTAGCTGAAATAAAAAAAGTTTAAGCTGAAATACTACAAGTACTAAGAACTAAGTAAAAAAGCTAAATAGAAATATAAAAAAACTAATAAATACAGCAAAAGAATGTGACAATTTAAATACAAGAAGCTAATTCAAGACATTAATAAATGCTATATAAGTAAATAATAATATTGAAATTAAACTGATGGAGACAAGAGATCAGTTTGTTTTCATATAGGCATTTTGTGCATTCATACAAAAGCTCATGCTGCAACTGGACCAAATTATTTGATACATCTGCTGACGTATTGCCAGCCTCCAGTATATTCATCCATCAGATGACAGTGACTGTGACATTCCACATATATAATTCCACATATATAAACATTCCAAGCACAGTGATTGAGTGACTAATCAAAAAGCAATGCTCTGCTCCACCCAATAAGATTCCACATTAATTAGACCGAGTAAGAGCGTGTCTGACACTTGGCTGAATGTCTACGCACCGCCACAGTCGTCTCAGATGAATGAATCTGCAGGAGGATCTATAAGTAGGTGGACAGCTCTGCAGGAACATGGACTCGTCATCATTCTAAAAGAAAACTTACCTCGGACCCCTCATCGTCACTGTCCTCTGAACCTGACGCTGTCAGTTTGTCCTCGCTCTGGTTGTCGTTCACTGCTGCACCTTCTTCTTCTTCCTTCTACAATGTAAAAAAAAAAAACATTACCACATGCAACGATAAATTTTAGTCAATTTGACTTGCGGAATGGCACCGAATCAGAAAGTGGTTGTAGTGAGTGTAGCTCTTGAGAATCAGTCACCTTCTGCTGTGCTTTTGACCACTGTTACATAAAGTTGCGATGTAGTAGAGCTTTTCTTCCGTACTGTGATGTGATTTGAATAAAACAGATTATTGAAAAAAAATAAAATAAAAATTTGTGCCAGGACTTGGTTGTATTCGTCAGTTGTTGACTGGATGGAGACCTGTGCAGCTGATTGTAAGAAAGGGACGGGGTTTAATTAAGTGGACTAAATGATTGCAGACGTCCGCCTTACAGAGAGAAGTGTTGTTTCACTGGAATGTTATGAATAATCACGTGTCATGATTATTTTGATTAAAAACGTTATTACACTTTTTTAAAGCAATGAAACATATACATGAATTGTTGTCAGTGGGATTAATAACATATTTAAAAAAATGTTAATGCTTGCTTTCAGTGGCAACCACATTCTTACCCATGTTTCTTAATATTTGTCACATTTCTGTGTGAATTTGTAATACAACTTACCTTTTTTCGTTCTTTTTCTTCTTTCATTTGAGCATCTATTTCTTCAGGACTTGTGTAAGTTCTCATGCGACCTTTATGGCCACCTTTTTTCCCTAAAATAGACACATAAACACAAATACAAATTTCTCTCACAACATTGCTCTCAGTGAAAATATCCTGATGATAACACAGAAGACGTAGGCTAGCTTAAACGTACAACATACAGACTGTATATAATGCCAATCATAAGAACAGGCTATGACAGCAGTGTGTGCTGCCACAACATGCACAACTAAATGATCCCTTACCTCCTTTAGGCATGACGGAGATTAAACTGGGCTTGATATAAAAACAAAAACAGTCGACTAAAGCACACTCCCACTCACAACAAAAGCGTGGTACGGTTTTGATATCAGGTTGCCACCACACTCTCGCGTACCCAACTCTGTAGATAACTTACTGAACGGCAGCAATTAATTAGTTACGTGGCTTTATTTGGCTCTGGGGCGATACAGTAAATAAAGCAAATACAAAACCCCACGCTTGTAGTTACAGTCATGCATTAGCATACAGCCAGCTGCTCCATGTTCCTATATTTACACTCGCAGGCACTCGATCAGACACCTAGCCTGATGCAATATGCTGGAAGAGAGAATAACACCACCGCTTCACCACAATAAAACCATTGTCGCCATGTGAAATAGCAGGGTTTAATGCAGAACGTTTTAGCAATGGAAACCAAGGCTGGAAATGAGTATAGTTCGTGTTTTATGTGTGAGAACAAAGCCAGCTCGTTAACGTAACGACGCACACTAAAAGGACCTTTGGAGTGACGTCCTCCGCTCGGCGACAGAAAGCGGCTCGCTGTTGCTAAACAACCGAGACGATCTAGTATTGTTCAAACAACATAATGCCCAAGGTGAAGAGGAGTAGGAAACCACCTCCAGATGGCTGGGAGCTCATAGAGCCGACTCTTGACGAGCTGGACCAGAAAATGCGCGAGGGTTCGTTCAGCAATCTGCAAACTAGCCATAACGCTAACAAGGCGATCGTTTGTTTGGGATGTCAGAATGATAAGATACTCAGTCAGGATGATTGTTGGTGTAGTTAACATCAATACTCACACGTTTAATTCGTGTATTTAAAATGGGAAAACGTGCTGCTTTTATTTTGAGTTTGCTACGATGCTTGTTGACTGATGCTGTAATTTCACAGCTGAAACCGAGCCTCATGAGGGCAAGCGTAAGGTTGAGTCTCTATGGCCAATCTTCCGACTTCATCACCAGCGCAGCCGTTACATCTTCGACCTTTTCTACAAGAGGAAGGCCATCAGTCGAGGTATGGCGGTGGGGTGCAGTCTTTTGTACGCTTTGTTTCTATGGGAGATGTTAACTTGTGGGTTTCATTCGCAGAGCTTTATGAATATTGCACCAGAGAGGGCTATGCAGACAAGAATCTGATTGCCAAATGGAAAAAACAGGGCTATGAAAATCTGTGCTGTCTGCGGTGCATTCAGACGCGCGACACAAACTTTGGAACAAATTGCATATGCAGAGTTCCCAAGGGCAAGCTTGAAGTGGTAAGTTATGCAAGTTGTTTAATTTACTCAAAGTCGTATACATCTGTCAGATGTTAAAGGGGTCATATGATGTTTCTAAAAAGGACATTATTTGGTGTAATGAAATGTTTATACAGTTTAAGGTTAAAAAACACATTATTTTCCACATATTGTACATTATTGTTTCTCCTCTATGCTCGATTTTTACACAACTCATCGGTCTGAAAAGCGAGGTGTGCTCTGATATCCAGTGCGTTGTGATTGGCTGAATACCTCAAGCGTGTGATGGAAATGTTACGCCCCTCACCATACTGTGATGGTGCCCTGTCAGGCCGGAGCGATGACTCAAAAACATTAAAACCCATTATAAACGAGGCATTTGTTGCGTCCAGTGGGAACATAATTACGGATTATATGACTTATACTGTCTTTTAATGCATTGCAT
>NW_015505216.1:3933493-3944722 GCF_001515645.1 Sinocyclocheilus grahami | reverse complement strand
AGAGACAAAAACATTAAAATCCATTATAAACGAGGCATTTGTTGCGTCCAGTGGGAACATAATTACGGATTATATGACTTATACTGTCTTTTAATGCGTATTGTAACACTCCAAAGAGAAAGGAAAAATTGAAATCGCATCATATGACCCTGTTTTTCCATCAAAAAGCTGTCCCATTACTTAATGTATGCCTTTAAAAAAAACTTGCCCCTTTAAGACTTGCACTCAATTTATTTACGAACTGCTTGTTTTCTTTAAAAAAAAAAAAACTAACTCTAGTTTCTCTAATCTTTTTGTATTCTATCTGTTTCCTTTTTATTTATTATACAATTAACAAAAGCAAAAAACGCCTCTAACACTAGCTTGATCTATTCTTTTTCTATTGTACGTGTTTTCTTTTTATTTATTATGATTGATTTTTTTTACTTCATGTACTGCGTTAAGCTAACTGAGACTTGTTATAGCACTTGCGTATCATTGCTCTTTTGTTGATTTTGATTGCTTCCATTGTCCTCATTTGTAAGTCGCTTTGGATAAAAGCGTCTGCTAAATGACTAAATGTAAATATGCCACTGTTCCTAATTAGTTATTTTGTTTTCTTAGGGTCGTATCATTGAGTGCACTCACTGTGGATGCAGAGGATGTTCTGGATGAGTCAAGAGGGCAACAACTTTTTGAACTTACTGAACTTTGATTTCACAACGAAACACAGTGTCACACACGGTGGCCTAGAGTGAGCCGAGGCGGCGGCGGGCTTGAGAACGGCGCTGCGATGTTCTGGATGAGTCAAGAGGGCAACAACTTTTTGAACTTACTGAACTTTGATTTGTATTTTTAATACATTTATTGGGTTGTCATTACGATGTTGAAATTATATGATTGTATGTGTATGCTTTGATTTATTTATTTATTTCATTTTGTATTAAACTGTGATGTGTCTTAATTATTCTGGGTTACACTGTCCAATCTCGTGCTTTGAGTGTGTGCTTCCATGAAGTATGTTGTATAAGCATGCTCTGGTAAAAGGAAGAAGGTAGAATATCTCATCCCATACAAATCAGAATTTTTGTGTATGTAAAAAAAAAATGTTGTATGAATGTTTCAATTATTTTATGTGCGTTGTTAACTGCCTACCCACTGCAGAGTGGCAACAAAAATATCCTTAATATCAATGTAAAATATCAGTTTTCAGATCAGTCCCTAGCAGGTTTAAGAATAATCTTTTAATGAAGTTGATGTTAGAAAAACGAAGTGGGTGTTATCAACTTTATCTCGGAAGGAATGAGGGTACGTCTCCATATCCTGACGCCTCTTTTGGAAGACCAAACAAAGTAGTTTCGCTTTCACAACGAAGCACACAGCGTCTTCATGACATGGTGGCGGTGGCAACAACAATACTACAGCGAGAATAAAAGTTACGCCTTCTTTCTTTGCGTGAACATTTGGGCGGCGTTATGCAAATCTTCCCACACAGTGACTTAGGTATGTTGGGGCGTGTTAGAATGAGCCGTTTTAGGTAGACGTGGCTGACTCTTAACTTTTATAAAGAATATCTCTTTGGATTTGAGACTTTAGTCTTTGCAACTTTACAGATCTTCTTTATGCACCAAGAGCTTGTAACACTTCAAAGACAAAAGAACAATTGAAATCGCATCATATGACCCTGTTTTTCCATCAAAAAGCTGTCCCATTACTTAATGTATGCCTTTAAAAAAACTTGCCCCTTTAAGACTTGCACTCAATTTATTTACGAACTGCTTGTTTTCTTTAAAAAAAAAAAAACTAACTCTAGTTTCTCTAATCTTTTTGTATTCTATCTGTTTCCTTTTTATTTATTATTCAATTAACAAAAGCAAAAAACGCCTCTAACACTAGCTTGCTCTATTCTTTTTCTATTGTACGTGTTTTCTTTTTATTTATTATGATTGATTTTTTTTACTTCGTGTACTGCGTTAAGCTAACTGAGACTTGTTATAGCACTTGCGTATCATTGCTCTTTTGTTGATTTTGATTGCTTCCATTGTCCTCATTTGTAAGTCGCTTTGGATAAAAGTGTCTGCTAAATGACTAAATGTAAATATGCCACTGTTCCTAATTAGTTATTTTGTTGTCTTAGGGTCGTATCATTGAGTGCACTCACTGTGGATGCAGAGGATGTTCTGGATGAGTCAAGAGGGCAACAACTTTTTGAACTTACTGAACTTTGATTTGTATTTTTAATACATTTATTGGGTTGTCATTACGATGTTGAAATTATATGATTGTATGTGTATGCTTTGATTTATTTATTTATTTCATTTTGTATTAAACTGTGATGTCTTAATTATTCTGGGTTACACTGTCCAATCTCGTGCTTTGAGTGTGTGCTTCCATGAAGTATGTTGTATAAGCATGCTCTGGTAAAAGGAAGAAGGTAGAATATCTCATCCCATACAAATCAGAATTTTTGTGTATGTAAAAAAAATGTTGTATGAATGTTTCAATTATTTTATGTGCGTTGTTAACTGCCTACCCACTGCAGAGTGGCAACAAAAATATCCTTAATATCAATGTAAACCAAACAGACACAAAACGCACCATGGTGTTATGTTCGTTTGCTTTTGGCATATATTAGTATAATTTTCAGTACTACGGCAGTATTATTTGATAACTATTGAGTGCCATGGTGTATACAGATAAAAGAACTATACTTTTTTTGCAAGAACACTTCCGAGGCAAAATATTTATTGTATTTATGGTTACTATTTAGTTACTAAAATGATTTGGTCACATCCTGGAGACTTACAGCACAATGACAATATTGTTAACCTACCAAATTAAACATTTTGTTGCTATAAACGAGTCATTACTCTTGAATGGAAGCTGTCCGGCAAGTAGTTCACTACAGACTAGTTTTGTGTCATTAACTGACCAGCACGCTTCACTTAATGAATATCTCACAAAACACTACAGAGGAATTTGCATGTCCTGAACATTATATTCAGTCACGAATGTAATCGTGCGGCTAATGCTTCTGAAAGTCCTTGACATGACTGGCGTCTGCCCGCATCGGGGCCTTGAGCGGCGCTGCGCACAAACCACACAACAGACATTCACTCCATGCATGCCTTCAAACACAGAGATACATAACAGAGTGCGATTCACGTAAAGCTTTCCTATCCAACAGTCAAATATACTCAACTATGCATGTCCCATTCAACCATACCTGGTTTGTCCGCCATCTTGCTCTGAACTTCAAGATGATGGCTGCCGCGGTGGCCGCTGGGAGTGAAATAGAGTGACGTCAACGCGCAAGGTATGGGGGCGGGGCTTATAAATCACGTGACCACCGGATACTGCTGCTATTTGGCTTTGATATCGATGTAAAGAAACAGAAAAACATGTTTAATTTGTTTTATCTGTTTAATCACCTATTACTTTTAGCAAAGTTCCAGACAGGGCTACACAAGAGCAAATACGCTAAAAATACTACAACGTTTTCGTGCAATTGGTAATGAAACTGTTAAGTATAAAAACGATCTCTGCATCTAAAACACAACCAGAAAGTTTGTTTTTAAAAATTTGTTTATTTTATGTATATTTTTAATTTCTCAATCTTTTTAACTGTTTAACAGCTGGTACCACTGGAGGGAGACATTTACTGCATACACACAGATTTGCTGGTAAAACAGGCTTGAGGTAAATGCATCACAAGACTTCATCTTTCTGGTGGTAAAGCATGTTCTTTGTGGTAAGTAATCAAAATAAAGACTTTTTTAATAATGTGAACATTTGCATTTGTCTTTACATGATGCAGATCATTATGTTGTTTGTTGTTTTGTTTGCTAGAGAGAAATGTTATGGATTTGTATGTGGTTTGCGGTAAAACATCACCTTCTCTGAGCAGCAGACCAACATCCTTCTTTTAGTCATTGAATTGATTGATGCAAAATTAGGTAAATGTTTTTGGGATGTCTATAGACCAGTGCCTTTAGATAAAATTCATTTAGCAGCTTTGCAAAGTGTGAGGATTCAGCTGCTGTCAGGATCATTCTTCCGAAGTTTTCAAAGTCATACAGTACAGATGACAAAAACAGCATCAGTTTTTACAGGCTCTTTGCTTAATTGAAGGCCCAGAGTAAACCTTAAACCAAGTCTTTTCTACTGCCATTTGCATTTAGGAGCACATAGATCTTTACAGATGGCTGAAATCCAAAAGCTGTATTGGCAACTGAAAGCCTTTGAGTGGATAGGTAGATCTTAGATAATGTATTTACAGTGTATAGACTATAAACTGTATATATTCTATACAATAAACAATATTCCATACAACATACAGTGGTGGCCAAAATTATCATCAGCAAAAAATGGTTTTAAAGGGGTCATATGATGCTTTTTTAAAGATCATTATTTTGTGTATTTGGTGTAACAGAATATGTTGACATGCTTTAATGTTCAAAAAACACATTATTTTTCAAATACTGTACATTATTGTAGGTCCTCTATGCCCCGCCTCTCTCAAGTGCTTTGTTTTCTACAAAGTCCCTTTGCGTGCACATTTGGGCCGCATTATGCTAATATTTCCACATAGTGAGGTAGATATGTGGGGCCGTGTTAGAACGAGGCATTTTAGGGGGGCGTGGCAGAGTCTTATCTTTGATAAAGAATATCTCTTTGGTTTTGAGACTTTAGTCTTTGCAACTTCAGGGATCTTGTCTTATATTTTTGTTTGCACAAGGAGTCTGACAACAGCCAGTGCTCCACTCAGAGATCTGATCTGATCATCATGCAGTCTGTCTGGAACACATGAAGAAACAGAACGACCTGAGACAAATCCAGAAGAACTGTGGCAACATCTCCAAGATGCTTCAAGAAACCTACCTTACGTTACCTTACCTTACCAAATGTTGATTTAATTTAGTTAATAGAAGTTAATTGATAAAGAATATCTATCTATGACATTATTTTTGATAGCATCCTCATTTTTACACAAGTGCCTAAAACTTTTAACAGTACTGTAGCTTTGCAGGTAGGATTCTTGAAGCATCAGCAAACTGACTTAAAACCATTTTTTAGCTGATGAAAATACTAGTGGTCTAATTTGATTTAATTTAGTTAATAGAAGTTAATTGATAAAGAATATCTATCTATGACATTATTTTTGATAGCATCCTCATTTTTACACAAGTGCCTAAAACTTTTAACAGTACTGTAGCTTTGCAGGTAGGATTCTTGAAGCATCAGCAAACTGACTTAAAACCATTTTTTAGCTGATGAAAATACTAGTGGTCTAATAATTTTGGCCACCACTGTAAATGTAAATGTAGTCTGCGTAACCAAAATGATTAGATGTGCATTTATTAGGGAGAATCATTATAGGCTACAACAAATAAATGGTAGGTATTTTTTACAATCAAAATGCTGGTGCAAATCACACTATTCTGTAACATTAAATAAACGAGAAAGAGAAGAGGCTGGCATGGTGATCTCATTAGAATGTGTGAGAGACACACAGCTGCCTGATTCACTGTGGTAGATGCATTAGACAGGAGGTCAACGGCATAAGTGCCATTCATTACTCCGCTCTGCCCTAAAAATCCCAGGCAGAATTCTAATTTTGAGATTTTAATTAAGATGGTGCAGCAGGCACATCAAAGGAGACATCAGTTCATAGTCTTTCAGGAGTTATACGGTCCAGCATGCAGTTACGTTATATTGATCTTCATTATTCACATATCTGCTCTGATTTTCACTGGCCATATGTTTACTCCGCAAATTGTATTCTTTCATTGCTGTAGGACATATGATAGTGGGGTTATCACATTTTATAATAATATTATTTCTAATCTACGTTTTCAGAGAACCAGGTTTATTAGTTCATCCGTAATGTCTGCTAACAGACAGAAGATCAGGCCAATCTCAATCCCACACTCTAATTGAATAAATTAATAATCCTCGTGATTATAGGAAAATGATGTAATGGAAAGAATGTTATTGTTCTAGCTCATTTATCTGCCGTGTGAAGGATAGAGAATATTTAAATTCCCTGTGTGCCAGTGGATTCCATCTTTCCTTCCTTGACTTATACATTTTTTGTTCTATTTTTAATCCAATAAAACGGCTGATTTTTTTATTTAATTATTTGTCTGTGTTCCATATTGAATACTACCATACTACTCATACTATTTCTGCATCATATAGTATGTATACTAGTATGTTTTCTTTATAAATAGGATGCCCA
Source organism: Sinocyclocheilus grahami (assembly GCF_001515645.1). NCBI lineage: Eukaryota > Metazoa > Chordata > Actinopteri > Cypriniformes > Cyprinidae > Sinocyclocheilus > Sinocyclocheilus grahami. The sequence continues at coordinate 3,938,502 of NW_015505216.1, read as the reverse complement.
GATGACCTACTAAACAAGCAGTATAATGTTGACCTTACTGCATGAAGTACTGTATCCCACAATGCAATGCACTTAACTTCACCTTGACCTTTGATGGTTGAACCACAAATAATATCTAGCATTATTTTAGTATCATAGTTTCATTTTTATATTTTGAATTCGTTTTTATTTTTAGATATTCTATTTGAATTTAACATTAGTTACAGCTGTGATTTTTATTAGTTTTAGATTTGTTTTAAATGTGTCTGAATAGATTTTATTTCAGTTTTAGTTATTTTAGTACATAGTAGTTAAACAAAATCAAATGAGAAATGTTGCTTTGGCAACTAGCTGAAATAAAATATGTTTCGTTTTTATTTTATGTTATTTTTTAATAAAAAATTTAAGTTTTAGATTTAGTTAACTGTAATAGTAATCATTTTTAACAACTCTTTCTTAAGAATTATTTAGACTGCCAAATGTAAATACAAATGTAAAGGTATTTCTACGCAGTTTGATTCAAAATGCACAATAACCCATTTTATTTTTAAGAACTCAGCTTGCTTAATTATACATGCAAGATGACTAAAATTGTGAAATAATACTGTTGAATTCACTATTTAAAAATAAATAGCAAAATACAGGGCATAGAGTGCAGCATTTAGTGTGCATTCAGAACACTGCCCTTGTTTTTAATCTTATAAGAGCAGTCAAGGAAGATCAGTTTACACTGATTGTATTAATAAAGTTAAGGCCTTGAAGTGTGTCCAAGAAATTCTTCCGCATTGCATGTCTCACAAGCAAATTGCTTTTGACAATATATCCAAAATCTGTCTGGCAGAGACGAGAGGCTATTATGTTTTGCATTATACATTCATATCTGCAATAACTGTCATGATGGGAATGAACATGTATAGCATAATGATTTTAATTTACAATATCCAATCGCATTACATATATAGAAAATAATTGTTATAAAGACTTCTACTACAAATATTGCATGCACAAGGCCTACGGTACAATAAATGCCACCTCCTTTAAACTCATCACCCTCCCACAATCTCACAAATGATATTATAGTACACAGACTAACTCTATTAGACTCTGAAACATTTTCCCTGCGGCTGTTAGACTCCTTAACACCCTCATACCTAATTCCAATTCTAAGAAAATGATTTCAATTCAGCCAACATTGTAATTCCCTGCAGTGTTTATGCTGTTCTGCTGAAGTCAGCTTGCATACACTGTTCACATCCATCCAGGATGGATTATGGTCCTGTGAGGCCCTGGGGCACAGGCCTGTTTGGAGACCACCTCCTGATACCATAATGAGATTTAATGTTTAGATAATGAGACATAATAAAGCAAATATGAGATACAAAATCACAATTGCATGACATGTTTCAAAATCATGAAATAAAGTTGCAGTTACAAGCAGTTCAGGATGCATTGCAAATAAGACTATTAGATGCTCCCAGCTGACAAAAATATGTAAGAATCTATTTCATCATTACATTATGAAAATTTTATTTCTGAATGTTCTCTGAACGGTGAAAATGTCCAGTATTTTTTCTTGGTTATGTGAATATTCATTCCTTTTTATCCGTTTGCAACCATTACAACAATTTTACTCTTGAATGTTCTCTAAACATTCTAAAACTAGTCACATTTAAAAATGTTAGTCAGACATCCAACTACAATGTTTCAGAAAAAAATTAAAAGGGTTCCATGAATGATGTATAAATGGTGTTTTATGCTAACATTATTAAAGATCAGATAACTTTGAACTAAATTTGAAAGAGCTTGGCTGGAATGTTAGCCAAAGTTCTGAGAATGTTCCCTGTTAGGTCTAGGAACAGATTCAATTTCTTATTTCTTCATTTATTTCACTTTATGTAAACAGTTACTCACACACATTCAAGCACTGCTTATATATCAGATTTACATCTGCATTTCAGCTTCATAATTCATCCATTAAATTTGCACTATATTTGGGGTTTGTGCTTAGTATTCTTACTGAATAATGTTTGGAATAACAACTTGAATCTTTAAAACTTGCATTGATTTATTATAGTGGTTGCTCCACAGCATGTTATGAGAACATTTCCTCCAGTTTGTCAAGGAAGTATGTAGCTGACGATATGCTACAAATCCCAGCAGTAGACACGATTAATGATAGGCCAGTGTTTGAGCCATATCTCATTACTCTCCAGCAGGTCTGGAACTTGTTCCTGCATGATTTGGTTTATCACTCGTCTCCTGCAGCAACATATGCTGAAACAGCAGCCCTAACAGTAGCACTTAACTGAATAAAAAGAGATCCACTCAAAACTCAACTGAAAGGCTCATAGATAATCTCAGGACCTTGTCAGCTAAAGCTTTTTTGGTAATCCTGTTTTTTGTTATTATTTCTTTATATGTGACCCTGGACCACAAAACCAGTCATAAGGGTACATTTTTTCAAAATTTAGATTTATACATAATCTGAAAGCGGAATAATTAAACTTTCCATTGATGTATGGTTTGTTAGGATAGGACAGTATTTGGCTGAGATACAACTATTTGAAAATCTGGAATCTGAGGATGCAAAAAAATCTAAATATTGAGAAAATCGCCTTTAAATTTGTCCAAATGAAGTTCTTAGAAATGCATATTACTAATCAAAAATTAGGTTTTATTATATTTACAGTAGGAAATTTACAAAATATCTTCATGGAACATGATCTTTACTTTATATCCTAATGATTTTTGGCATAAAAGAAAAATCTATCATTTTGACCCATACAATGTATTTTTGGCTATTGCTACAAATATACCCCAGCGACTTAAGACTGGTTTTGTGCTCCAGGGTCACATAAAACCTTTTAATTTGGACAAAATACTGAGTGCACTTGTACATACTTGACAGATAATTATGTCAGGAATTATAAACACTATATATATCTTTGTCAATAATGCACTGGGTGAGTATGAGAATATGGATTTGACTATGAATGACGTTTTAATATGATTTAAAGCCTTTACAAGATTGTTATGCCAGGGATTTGATGGGGGGGAAGAAATAGACGTCTTAAATATAATATGTAAAATATACACATAACATCCATCCTGTCAAATTACACACACAAATGGTAAAGACTGCTATTACCATTTGGCTCAAAATGTATGGAATGCCTTTGGGCAAATGCCTTTGAGCCATTTTGTATCCGCACAGTATAGCAAAACAGAGCAGGTGATAGAGGAGGTGAAGAAACAGCCCAGTCAGCTTTCTGAACACGCACAGAGGCCTTCTGGGGAAATGACATTGGGAAGGAAATTAAATTCCCACTGGGTAAATAGAACATCCAGACAAAGAACGGACTCATTTAACTCATGCAAGAAGGATTCATTTTGCCAGTTCCTTGGGCTTAGAAATGCTGCTGCGAAAACAAATATATAAACTGATGATTCATCGATTGAATGATATTGATTTGCTTCTTCATCAATATCAATCAGCCAAACAGAACATTGGCCATACGTTATTTAAAAAAAAATTTTTTTATATATATTTATTTATTTTTAGATACAAGATATCCTGAATCAATCATTCTGAACGGAAACAAGATAACAACCTTACATTGTTGAATGGCAGAGCTAGAAAAAAATAGTTGTAATGACCAATAGTTTCTTATTACTCTAACCGGCACAGCAAAATATAAGTAGGAAGTGATCAGTCAAAAACTATGTTAATTGATGAATAAGTGCAAATAAAAGTGGAACATCATCAAGGGATTCATTACTAACACACAAAACATGATTTTCCAGTTCCCGTTTCTAAATTAGATTGGGATTAAATATTTCTGAGCTCAGCCATGCACAACATGTATTTTTTTGTCTCATTGGTAAATGCTAAATAATAAAGCATCCTGATGTCTATATTTGGTGACCTTTCTTAATATTGATTGAATAGAATGCCTCAAAAGAAAAGCATAAAGCTGACATTTTCTTAGTTACAGAATGAGTGTGTGATATGCTATTTATCATAAATAGGAAACAGAAAGTCCATTTCTCCTTCACACAGAGGACCCTTTATAGGGCATTGTTGCCTTGGCAGGTCATTTGAAAGATGAACTGCATGTTCACCTTGTTTTTGTTGCCTTCACTCTATAAGTGATGCCAGATATATAACAGCAGCATTATGTACATTCAAAATGCAAAGGTGTCCCATTGATTTCTCTGAAACTCAAATAAAGCATTCTATCATATGCTCCTTCCTCATTGAGGCTATTGGGCTTTGATATGTCCCAAGAATGCTGTCTGGACATCTAATGCAAAATCAAGTTCAAGGCTCAATGCTGCCCAACCATGTATTGAGGAGAACAACGAACTGATTATCCAAAAGATGTCAAGAATTTTTAATAATGACAAAATGAACCTACTTCTACAAATGTTTGCACTGGATTCCACTTGTTCCAATCTGTAGCCAATGTATTATTTTTTCCTAAAGGTATTGATTGAGACTAATGTAATAGATGGTGATGCAGTGCTTAGAGTTTATTAATCTCTTAAATCAGACCACAGACCACAATGCCAATCACAAATCCCTAGAATGCATATTGGGGTCAGTAAGATATTTTTATGTTTTTTGACAGATGTCTCTTATTCTCACCAAAGCTGCATTTATTTGGATCAAAATAAAATCTGAATTAATGTTATTAAGCGTAGCGTTAGTTCTGGCAGGTCACGTTAGTCAAGCTCGCATCAGCTGACTCTCGGGACTACGACACCTATCTAAGCATTCATATGTAAGGTCCCGCAGTAGTATCAGCAGTTTTTGCATTGCTCAATAGCTAATTACCCTCCTCCATCCCCAACTCCTCCTCTGTCAGTCAGGATTCAGCCTTCTGATTCTCCTTTGAATCAGACTAATTCTAAAATGTGTACACAACATTATTGAACTTTAACGATGTCTGCAATACATTTATGTTGGTTCTGTTCTGTTTACCCTGGGGGGGTTACCGCTGCTCTCTATGCTCTCATCCATTCTAGGC
>NW_015505216.1:3921757-3933422 GCF_001515645.1 Sinocyclocheilus grahami | reverse complement strand
TCAGCCATTCTTCTGTATCATTGGCTCTCTGCATCATTTTAGAAAGCCTTTATACATGTTATTGTATTATGTAATATATTTGAAATAGGCTATATTTACTTTCGTTCTAGTGCATATTATAATGGCAATCTATAGAAAATGACCGTAGGCCTACATAAACAATCAAATGAGTGACACATCTGACAGTTCATGGTTCAGCAGGTGTGCCCTTTATTTCCATGTCTCAGCACTGTTTACATACAGTATCTTAGTTAAACAACATCAGCCACTATGATAATATGGGCTACATGACAGCTTTGTGAATATGTTGTTGTACAGTATGTCTTTGTGTTTGGTTACAAACAAATTAACTATTCCATTTGGTTTTAATCATCACAATGCGACACGGTCGGATAAGGCACAAAATGTGCCCGACAACTCTCTAGTCAGTGACGTAACACCGATATCAAAGATTGCTTTTCTTTTGAACCAGTCATGCATTGCCAGCCCCAGGCTCTTCAAAGGATGCATTGGCAGATTTCCAAGATGAGGAAAATTTCAATAACATGTCCAACAGTGGCATCTTGGCTAAGGCTCTTCTCGCTGGAAGCACCTGATTTGCATTAAGAATATAGATTTATTTTAGATTGTCTGATTGCTCTTTCCTAAAATAGATCACACAGGGATGCAATATATCCCTTGACAATACATTACCAATAATGCACACGTATACGTATGCAAATAAAGTAAAAAAAGAACATTACTTGCACAAAGGCTTAGAGCATATAGCCAAAAGTGAAATGTCACATGGCACGGCTGATTTAACAGAAAGTGACTTGAGGCTGCTCTTCACATGCTTTTATTCCACTTCACTGTTCAGTCACTAGAGCTAATTTAACATCACAGGCCCCTTTCATCTCAGTGAACTAATATGAAAAACTCAAATTTGCCATAATGCTTATAGTGAGTGTATTGAACTTTATGAACATCAGAGATGCATGCAAATTAAAACATAAAATAGACTATGGAAATATGGATATGGAAATATCTTTAGATGTCGTTTTAGTTGTTTAAGATTGTTAAGACGATTGTGATTACGATAATAATGGTGTTATTGATTTGAAACTATATTAAGAAATGCTCAATTTAAATAATCATGAATGTATTTTAATAATAAGAAATGTAAAAAAAATTATTTTGGTAAAACTTTATTTTACGGTGTCCTTGTTACACACGTTACTTGTACTTATTACTATTATAATAACAATAGATTATGCATAATTAAATGCAAGTAACCCTAAGCCAAACCCTAACCATATAGTAAGGACATGTATAATTAATATTCCTCAGTACTTAAATGTATAATTACACTGTAACAAGGACAACTTAAAAATAAACCGTAGCTATTATTTTTATTTAAATAAAATAATTGTATTTTAAATAATTATTTTAAATTATTGCAAAGCTTCAGTGTCACATGATCCTTCAGAAATCATTCTAATATGCTGATTTGTTGCTCTTATTTCTATCAATGTTGAAAGCAGTTTTGCTGCTTAATATTTTTGTGGAATATATTTTGACTGGTAGTGTATATATTAAACATTTTTCTTCTGTGATTACAACACTTAAAAATGAAACATCGTAACTACACTTTAAAGTTTGAGGTTGATTATCAAGATATTTTAAATGTAATGTGTTGCATCTAATCTGTTTTGTAAGTTGCTTACACACACATTCTTTATTTTCATCCTCTTACAGATCACATTCCTGTCACTGTTAAAGAAGGCCTTTTCAGATATTCCAGGCCAAAAGAGGGACTATGGGCTCAAAAGGAGTAGAGAGACGTAAACAGGCCACCCCTGGCCAGACTCCCGAGGGCAATGTGGTGATGAGCTTCAGTTTCGACAGCTATCAGCTGGAGGAAGAGGACTGTCAGGTGAAAGACATCTCAGATAAAGGAGTGCTGGCCCTTTCAGAACCTGGTGAGTCTCTGCTGCATATGATGTGCCTCAATGTAACTACAAAATGTCATTTGAGTTACTATTTCATATGTGTTGTGCTCGTACAATGTGTAATAATACAGATTTTAGTTTAAAAGGTTACAGTACTTGGCATGTATTAGCTATGTGTAATCATGTTAGCTGGAGAGTCTGCTGTCCCCTCATGTTGCCTGGTTACAAAGGTCATGCTTATTAAATCAGTGGAGTAGGAGAACATACACTCTTAAAAATAAAGGTGCTTCAAACGGTTCTTCAAGCGATGCCATAGAAGAACCATTTTTGGTTCCACAAAGAACCATTCAGTCAAAGGTTCTTTAAAGAACCTTTGACTGAATGGTTCTTTGTGGAACCAAAAATGGTTCTTCTATGGCATCGCTTGAAGAACCGTTTGAAGCACCTTTATTTTTAAGAGTGTACACATTGATCTTTAGAGTTTGCTAGGCTAGCTAAACATATAGATATATTCTACTTTTGGTCAAATATACGTTTTGCATTTTTAGTCATGATTTCATTTCTTCCATCTCTTAAATTAGGCATGCAGTGTTAAAGGACTAAAGCTGTATAAACATTAGGAAGTCAGCAAGAGGCACAGAAGTGCTTCCATCAATCAGTTCCTCATCCAGAAAGAGAGAGAGAGCAAAATGTCAAATGTCTCATACGTATGCATAAATATACTTCAAAGAGACAGCACACTGGCTGAGAGACAAATATTTAAAACGCACATATTTTGAAATATCATACAAATACAACACAGAAAGGACTTTTGTTTATAACTCTCACTCGTTGTTTGTGAATGCAAATGCGTGTGATTTCTGTGCATAGCGTTTGAAGAACCTATTCCAGATGACCGTTACCATGGGATCTATTTTGCCATGCTCCTGGCTGGAGTGGGCTTCCTGCTGCCTTACAATAGCTTCATTACAGATGTTGACTACCTGCATCATAAATTTGAAGGTACTCCATTATATTTATGGATCTACATTTTCAGTAGCATTTACATGAAACAAATTATGGTTGAAATAGCTGTTAAAGATTGTGAGTTTAAAAAAAAAAGTTATACTTGTGTTTTCATGGTGCTTGCCAGAATTGCTCATTAAAATGTTGTATTTTGATATGTATATATTGTAACGGGGTGAAGAATCACACGACAAGTAATCTCAATCAATACCCCGGAGGGTGGATTTATTGGGGTGAGGGGTGCTAGTGAGAAAGGTCCAGGTAGGTGCTCCGGTGCCGTGAATGCTCTCTTCCGTCTTCCCAGTGCAGAGGGTCCGTGCAGTGCTCCTGTGGGGCTGGTCGGTCACACGCTGCTTTCTGTGGGGACAATGAGAGGGCAAGGTAGTGCTCAGTCTCATGGAGGAATCTCCTTGATGGCAGGGCTTGTGTGGCTTATGTAGCCGCCGCCTGATGAGGTGCAGCTGTGACCGATCAGCCTGTGATGAGGATGGCCAGGTGCTCCTCGCTTGTTTCCAGGGCGACGCTGATAAAGCTTCGGGACGCTGGTCACAATATATATATATATATATATATAGAGAGAGAGAGAGAGAGAGAGATACTGATAATGCTTTTAAAAACGTCTCTTATGCTCATCGAGGCTGCATTTATTTGATCAAAAATTCAGTATAAAGAATAATATTAACTTAACGATTGTGAGTTTTAAAACTTGTTATACTTGTGTTTTCATGGTGAATTGCTCATTATAATGTTATTTTTATATGTATTATATATATTTTTATATGTATATATATTTTTAAAGATGTCTTATGCTCATCAAGGCTGCATTTTTTATCAAAAGCAAATATATACTGTATATATTTAGGCTATAATGAATAATATTTTGAAATACTTCTACAATTTAATAGCAGTTTTGTATTTTAATATATTTGAAAAAATTCAGAAATCATTCTAACTGACTTCGTGCTCAAGAAACTTTTTTTTTTTTGGACCAGTGATCATCATGCACTTTCATTGTATAAAGATAATCAGTTTTGACATTTGTGTTTGTATGAAAAATGTCAAAACAATCAGTTTGATTGAGCATATGGTTCCTGTATGATAGTAAAAAAAAATGCAGTAAACTTCAAGGTCATTTCCTTTTTGTCTTCTGTGTCTTTCAGGAACATCCATTGTGTTTGACTTGGGTTTAACATATATACTTGTGGCCCTAGTGGCTGTGATCCTAAACAATGTCCTGGTGGAGATGCTGAGCCTGCACACCAGGATCACTGTGGGTGAGTGTGCTTATTTAGAGCAGACAGACAGTAGAGCACAACCTGAGGGGAGAGGGAGGAGGGGCGACGGTCCATCACTCATCTCAACCTGAGGAATAACACTCACCAAATACTGCTGAATAAGAGGACGGCTTACATATAACCCAAACAGCAAATTACACCACGACAATACCGATTGACTGATGACACACAAAAACACACACAACCCAATCAAACGGAAAAATATGTCTATTTAACGCTTCACCCAAAAATAAAAATTCTGCCATCATTTACTCACCCTCATGCTGACCTGTATGACTTTCTTTCGTCTGTGGAAAAAATAATCATTCCAAATAGGTTTTCAGTACAGTGTTATTCAATGGTATATTATATGGACAAAAACACATTTTATAAACTCTCTTCTTTTATGTCCATAGAAGAAAATGTCATGAGGGTGAACGACATGAGGGTGAGTAAATGATTTTAGGGAAAATTATACCTTCCAAAACCCTCCAAAAACAAATCAAATTCTATAATATAATCAAATATTATGATATTGTTTGCAAACACACTATTTTTTTTTCAAAAGAAAATACTATTTCAGTCTTTATGCTTAAAAATATAATGTTTAATTCAGTGTTACTTTTAATTTCTTTCTAATTATTTATGAAATTTACTAGTAATTTCTGAGTGAAAATTGTTTCAAAGTAAATCCTACACCAATCCTGCAGACTTTTTTTTAGTGCATATATTGTTTATTAAGGCTGGAATACACTACACAATTTTTGCCCCAATTATCCTCTTATTTACTGTTTTGAAAAGTCAACGCTAGTTGCCAGAAGTCAGTGTCAGTCTGCAGATTAGAGTTAATTAACAGATTTAATAGAAAATCACATAGTGTAGGATAGTCACAGACTCTGATTTTTTAGGCTTTGATTCCATCCAGTCAGAGGATGAACATGTTTGATATTTTCAGCCAATTTTAGAACGCATATTGTTTTCATTTGTCAGTCATCTCCTAACAACAAGGCGCACGTTTCTGTGTGAGTTTGTTGTGATTGGAATGATTTCAAAGTCTGCTATTGTGTGATCCTCAGTCGTTTAGTGTATGATGGCCAGTTTTCCTCTGTCACTGCCCAGTGTTTTAAAAACTGTTTAGATTTTAAAAGTTGTGTAGTGTATTTCAGCCTTTAGTTATGATATCTCAAATTTGTTTACATCCAAGTTCATCTCTTGCAGGTTACCTCTTTGCACTTGGACCTCTGCTTTTTGTCACCATTTTTGATGTGTGGCTGGAGAGGTTCACCACAAAGCAGTCGTACGTCATCAATCTGATGTCTATGGGTACTGTGGCCTTTGGATGTACAGGTATTTGTTCATACTTTTCTTTCCAAAGCCATCGTGACTGCAGAAGCATGTTGTGAGTGACTGTCCTTCTTTCAGGCTCACATTGTGTTGTCAACCATTTCCAGCCATAACAGTTTTTCATCCTATTGTGTCTCCAGTACAGCAGTCCAGTTTCTATGGATACATGGGGATGCTTCCCAAGCGCTACACACAGGGTGTGATGACCGGAGAGAGTAAGATGCGGTCATGAAAATCCATGATGTTTGGGTAAAATGTAAAAAACAAGATTCTCATTCTTTCTTTTGTTTTTTCTGTATAGGCACGGCAGGAGTGATCATTTCACTCAGTCGTATCTTCACCAAACTATTGTTCAAAAACGAGAGGAAGAACACCATCATCTTCTTCATCATTTCCATCTGTATGGTGCTACTGTGTTTTGTCCTGCACGTCCTGGTGCGAAGGACACGCTTTGTCCAGTACTACACGAGTCTGGCACGACAGGGCCTGTCCCACGCCAAAGACCACTCACAAAACGGGACCCAGTACCAGGTCCACCATGATGTCCTTACAGAAGAAGTAAGATTTGTAAGTTTTGCATGCCAAATGTGAGAAGGGAATATCATTATGAAACTATTTATGGCCTTTCTCCAATAGTGATTCCATCATTTTTCTGAAGAAACAAATGTCATTTTCTCATCGTTTCAAAAATATCAACAATCTTTTAAAATATCTTGTGTGTAAAATGTGTTCGGCAGAATAAGAAAGAAAGTATTTCATGAATTCTGATGCATAGAGTTAAATAACAATTTCTCTCTTTTTGCATAATTTGACAATTACAGCTTGATTTGCAATGATGCACAATATAATTATAAAAATATTATTGTATTTATTAAACATTATTATTGTTAATTATATCATATGCAAAAATAAAATATATAATACATAATTAATCTAGTTCTAAAAAAAATATAAAAATGCAATTATACAATATATAAATATGAAAAATACACACACAAATAATATGTAGATATTTTATATAAATGGTAATACATTTCCGTGAATTTTCATTTTAAGCATGCTCTTCCATGCCATTGTCTCCTCGTAATCAAGGGTAAAACAATGAAATCTATACCTGAAAAATATCCCAAATAGACATTCAACTTCCTAAGATGAGCTGTACAAGAGTTACCGGTCACACTTTATTTTAAGATCCCAATTCTCACTATTAACAAACCATTAACTATGATTTTGCCTCAATAAACTCCTAATTTGCTGCTCATTAATAGTTAGTAAGATAGTTGTTAAATTTAAGTATCAGGTAGGATTAGGGATATAGAATATGGTCATACAGAATATGTGCTTTATAAATAATAAACAGCCAATATGTTAATAATAGGCATGCTAACAAGCAACTAGTTAATAGTGAGAATGGTTCCCTATACTAAAGTGTTGCCGAGTTACCCAGTCATACATTAGGGTGTCTAGAATAGTAAATGTGCTCTAGCTGTCTCATACTTTTGCATTATGTTGCCAAGTCCAACATTTAGACAAAAGTCCTCAAAAATGCTGTGTAAATCAAACAACATTTTTCTTCCTGCTATATGGTTTAGAAATCCATTTGTAATTAAATAAATCAGTAGCATTATCACGCTCTGTTGGAAATGTGTGACGAAAATCACTGGAATGTCAAATTGTAAAGCTCTTTCATTTAGCTGGACTGTGAAAAGGCTGTTTTAGTTACGCATACTCAGCTGTGTTTTCTCTCTAAATTCTCCCATAACTCCGTTTCATTTGTGCCGGTCAGTGCTCTCAGCGGCCCTGAGAAGGACACAGGGAGAGCGTGATTTAAGTGCTCACTCAGACACAGACAGTTTGGGTGGAGTAATATATGAGAGCACTTCAGATAAACCTCATGTTTGTCCTGTGGCTGACAGACTAAGCACTCAGCTGTTCCTCCTCTCAAGATTTCTTCATCTTCTTCCAGAAATTCAAAGGTTACCACAGTCATAGAAATGCTCTCATGCTATTGGGAAAAATTACCCACTATAGAAGTTTACCCAACTTATGAGAACCCCAAAAATGTGAAGAGGGTCCATTAGAGGTATTTACAATTGGTTCAGATTTAAATTATGAGTACAATTTGCTTTAAGATTTTTGGACTAAGGACTGGAATTGAATCTAGCAAAGACAAAATACCTCAGAATGAGATATTTTTGTATCGTAAAGATTCTTACTGTTCATTGCTGCCTATTTATTTATTTATTTATTGAATGCTAGTTTATGCTGGAGCTTTACTCTGAGGGTGTATTTCCCCTGAGCAGTTCCCCATCTGTGCTGCCGTGAGACCCGAATGCTCTTGTTTTATTCTCAGCAAATTAATAAGAGAGTGGATTTACTAGCTCAGCCAGACACTTAATCAAGTAATGGCCCTCCTCAAGCAGGCCCTGCAGAAATGCTAGTTCATCAAGAAAAGCATTACAATATCTGAATGCACTGCACGCTCTCACAAAGTCGCAGTGACCTGCTTGATACGGTCACTGCTTCTGATGTGCTATGTTTTTGTTTTGTTTTGTTACATCAAAAAATGCAAGATTTTTGCTGTATTGAACTGAAAAAAAAAATGTGATAGTCACTCCACTGTCCTATACGGATATATAATGTATTCAGTATGAACTGTTCAGATGTCCTGTCTGTTTTCAAGGGTAACGGCGCAGTGGGCTCTTCCCCAGCTGAAGACGGCTGCACAGATTTTGCTGGAGGAAACACTTACGTAAGGTTTGATGTGCCCAAACCAAAGATTAAACAGAGCTGGCCAGGCATCAAAGGTGTGATCTCATTTATAATACAGTATTTTCTATATTAATACTTATTAACTCATAAATTATGATTTAGCAGTGCATCAATATTACAATTCTAGCTGATACCAATAAATCAGTGATCATTTTCATGTTATGGCCAAAAACCGATGATATGGTTGATATTTTCGATACAAAAATGATACAATTTTGTTTAAAGAAATCCATTATGAGATCTGCTAAATTATACATTAATAATGTTATTTCATTTGTGCTTTGTTTATTCTCAGATAATAATAAGTTACCATGCATTCCTAATAATAAAGTATTTGTATTCAAATGTTTAAGGTTGAAAATTGTATTATTATTATTAGCCTAATTATATAATAGACAAATATAATACATTTAAAAATATATACAAAATGCAACTATATAATATATAAATACAAAATATATATAATACACAATTATATGAAAATGAAATCACACAATGAAATTTAATAAATTAATTATTATTAAATTATTGTGCTTTGTTTATTTTCAAATAATAAGTTACCTTGCATTCCTAATAATGAAGTATTTGTATGAACATTGCCATTCAAAAGTTTGAGTTATTAATTAATTATATAATGTACACATATAAAATATAATACGCAGTGCATATTTAAAAAATATAAAAAAATGCAACTATAATATGTAAATATGAAAAATATATTTTATTAAAATGAAATCACACAATGAAATCATTACTCCAGTCTTCAGTGTCCCATGATCTTTCAGAAATCATTCTGATATGCTCAAGAAACATTTCTGATTATTATCAGTGTCAAAAACAGTTTGTGGAACCCACGATACATCTTTTTCTTTGATGAGTAGGAATTTCAAAAACACATTCATGTGAAAATTGTTCTTTTTGTAACCGTATGTAAGTTTTTAATGTTGTTTTTGATGCATCCTTCCTGAAGTAAAGTTTTAATTTCTTTGAAAAAGTGATGTTATTGGTTAATCAAGCAGTGACCCCATCTGTTGCAGGCATGATCCTGCATCGATATGTGGTTGCCCGTGTGATCTGGTCCTACATGCTGTCTATTGCCGTCACTTACTTCATCACGCTGTGTCTTTTTCCTGGACTGGAGTCGGAGATCAGGAATGTCACACTGGGGGAATGGCTGCCCATCCTGATCATGGCCATCTTCAACATATCCGACTTTGTGGGCAAAGTATGTTCACTGACATAATGACATTACGGATTATATGTCATCTTCTATATTCTTTGAAGTAATTTGACACCTAACTTTGTCTCTCCTTTGTGTCTAGATCGTGGCAGCCGTGCCGTATGAATGGAACGGGACTCGTCTTCTCTTCTGCTCGTGTGTGCGAGTAGTTTTCATCCCTCTGTTCATCATGTGTGTGTATCCGGCTCAGAAGCCCACCTTCAGCCACCCGGCATGGCCTTGCATCTTCTCTCTCCTCATGGGCGTCACTAATGGCTATTTTGGCAGTGTTCCCATGATTCATGCCGCAGGCAAGGTGGCACCTGAGCAGAGGGAACTAGCAGGTAAATCTATCACCCCATTTAGATTCATAGAGTATACATGCACAACTCTATGCAGATGAACAGGTTCTTGTATGTAAGCCTAAACCTTCAGAAGGATGCATTTATAATCTCTTCTCTAGAGATGCAGTCATTAACTTGAGTTCATGTGATTTGTTTTCCCTCAGGGAACATAATGACTGTGTCCTACATGTCTGGACTGATGTTGGGCTCTGTGGTCGCCTATGCTGCCTACAGTTTTACTGCTTCAGGCTCCAGCCTCCACTCAGAGACTGGCTATAATTTTACACAGGGGTACTAGTACCCTAGTCCAAGCCAAAAAAACACGTCTGTTCCTGTCATCAATCTCGTCAGGTGGCACCTTTGCCACTCTGTGTAGCAACTCCACAGTTCCCATAAATCAGACCTCTGCTGCAGGCTTCTTTTGGCCCACCTGCAATGCTGTGTGCCTGTGAATGTAGTCAAAAGGATGAAGAAACAAGCTTTGACACTGTAAAGAGTTATATGTGTGCTTAGTTGTGTTGCCTCTTCTTGTTCTCTGAGAGTGTTTTTTCATGCTGCCAAAAGTTCTTTGGCGTGTTCGTTAAGATGCCAAACGTTAGCTGTGTGGTGATAAAGCTGGAGTGAATAAGTTTGATGTTTCTCCTGGTTTAATGTCTGACTCCACATTCTGTGGTGCTGTATATGGTATGACAGACAAACATTAACGTTTACGAGTAGGCCTACATTCTGAACTGTACTAAATGAGGGTCATTTATGCCTAGATGCATGTAAAAGGGATTTGCCGAAAAGAAAACCTTAATCTTTTGAGTGCAATATGGATACTGGACCTTTTTGCTAAAGCTAACTGAATGTAAACGTCTCTAAATAAAGGCTCTTTTGTAAAGGTTCCTGCCTTTTTCCTTTCGCATTTTCAATTAAGTTATCTTTTAGGGTGTATGACAGCTATTAGGTCTATTTTAAAACTGCTGTACGCCTTCACAGAAACAAATCCATTTTCAATTGGGATGAAAGATTAGTTGTGATATTTAATAAACCTGATTATATCTTAACTGTAGACGTTTTTTAAATTATGAAAAGGTAATGAAGAAAGCATATTTCCACACAATGTACGTGCTGTAAAATCACCTGGCATAGGAATAGTTCATAATTAAGCATAGAGTTTAACTTTTTAGTTCACAAATTTGTTTAAAACCAATCATTCTCATTGTTTTATATCCTAACTATTCCTAGAGCGATTTCTACCCTATATTCCGCATCAAACAGAAATGTACACTCAAAGTACTCCCAACACCCACATGAAAAAATACTATAGTAATTTATAGTAAATACTATAGTAAAGTACTTGAATTCATTTGTTGTGGTAATTCTATAGTTGCTGTGGTAATATAACAACTATAGTAATATAAACAAATTACTTTACCCAATACTGTACTAAGTTTTCTACAACTATAGGGTACTACAATACGCTACAGTTTACTGTAGTAAAACTAAAGTATACTACAGTATTTATTACAGTTTGTCAGTTCACGTTAATACTACAGTATGCTGTAGCATTCATTAACATAGTGTTGTAAATATATCATATATACAGTATAATACACTTTACTATAGTATGGTTCAAAAACACTACAGTATTTACTATAAATTACTATAGTATTTTTTCATGTGGGATTTCTTAATACTCCCAAACATAGATATAGGCTCCCAAATACTGTTAGTATTATACAAAATTGG
The DNA here is from genome assembly GCF_001515645.1 of Sinocyclocheilus grahami. Classification (NCBI taxonomy): domain Eukaryota; kingdom Metazoa; phylum Chordata; class Actinopteri; order Cypriniformes; family Cyprinidae; genus Sinocyclocheilus; species Sinocyclocheilus grahami. Next base: position 3,921,799 of record NW_015505216.1, on the reverse strand, counting down.
CTGACAGCTGCCTTAAAGTTGCAGGCCGCGGTTATTCCCCCC
>NW_015505216.1:3917574-3921686 GCF_001515645.1 Sinocyclocheilus grahami | reverse complement strand
ATAGAGCCTACGGCTTTCCAACAGACAAGATTTCTTAAGACTTGTTTCAGTGAATAGTGATTAAGATAGTGGGGACATTTTGTGCACTGTTTTGTAAAGCCTTCTACATGGTGTTAGGAAAAAGTAACATTGTCAAGACAGCAGATGGCGCTGCTGCACAAGGTTTTTTACTGTCCAGTGGTCTTGACAAACATTGCTTTTTAAATAAATTTTTTATTTGGGTAAGTTAGCTAGAGGCACAGCAGAGAGAGCGAGTCAATTGATCTAAAACCACCAGTGTACATGTGCTACATTTCGGTATACAAATAAATCTGATTAAATACAAATGATAACTTCACATATTTGCATCTAAAACTACAGTTCATATTATGCCAAATGCTGGCCACGTCCTCGGACCAATGCAGAGTGAAGACGATTCACGATGTTTTAACGGAAGAAGATTCTGGAGATGCTCTGTACTGTGGTGATATGCTGCTATGAGGAGGTAACACACAGGAGGATGGTGGGCTAATCAGCAAACACCTAAATCCATTAAGGCACCAGAGAATTTACAGCTACTCTGTGAGAACAGCAATGCAATAGGCAATCAAATTCTAGGCAGTCGATCCCTTTCTGCCCGGATAGCATCCACGGTACAGATTTCATCTTAATTTATCTAACCTATTCTTAGTTAATACATTCATAGAGAAACTGCTGGGTTGGTATTAGCCCTCACCCAATTATTTTTACTGAATATAATGACAGCAGTCACATTATTAGGTTGTAATTGCATGCAGCAGGAAGGGCTTATTTTCATACTTTTAAAATATTCTAGTCACTAGATTTGCAGTACTTTTACTATATGGACAGTCACCCTGGGGCAACCTGAGGCTGCTCAAGGGCATGATGGTGATGGGAGATCCCAGTCCCTCTCCAGTTCATGAACTGACTCTATTGGGGTTTCAAATAGCAACCCTTAATGTTTTATTGACAGACATAGTAGAGAAAAGACTAGATATAATATGGACCAGACTAAATGAACCGGGCTCAAACTTGTGTCACACATATATATGACACCACAGTTCACGGTCAAAACATGCATTAACCATTAACCTGTTCATTATATAAAACTGTGCATAGACATATAAAATGATTTCTGTTCATATTATGGAATACATTTTAATATATATACTGTAGCCTATATTATGTATTAACCACTAGGCTATAGACTCCAGTTATTTAATTACCACAATCTAGACAAAATAATAATAATATAAACATCTTATACAGACACACAGTATAATTTTGCACAAAATATTTTTAAATGCGGTTACCTCAGTCTATGTGAAATAAATATAAAATGTCTATATGCATAGAAAATTATTACACCGTGCTATTATGCTACTATTACTATTATTACAATGCTGTTACACCACAGTCTGACTGTCCCTCAAGTATAAAACAACAAGAATTTGTCGTGTGTGAGGATTTATCATTTTCCCACACACCCCTGTTTTCACAAAACCACCTGAGAAGAGTACTGTGGAACCATTATGTATAGTGTTGTAACCACGCTGGCCTAATTAACTCCATAGAGAATTAAAATAGGGTGTAGTCTCGGTCACAATGAGGCTTCTTATTTTGGTTTAGCCGCTGGAGGGTTTCTGGTGTCTAATAGTACAGTTCCTGAACATTTTTCACTCTGCTCTAGTTCTCTGGCGCTGTATTTTGAGCAGCCTCCAAAACTCGAGAGGAGATGGATCAACTCGGTGAAAATTAAACGGGCCAGGATGTGCCAACTGACATCCAATTCATCACTGGGAATCATCTTCTATCTTTTGTTATAATCCCACTTTGCTCGCTGTCCTCTAAACTGGATATACACCAATAGAACAATGTCAGACAGGTAACTTTATGGCTCTTTGGACTGACCTTGAGTGGTTATCCGGCTTAATTACACAGCTACTCACCAAGTACATATACTGTTTAAATGAAACATTGGTTTGACTTGAAATTTTACACAACTGTTCAAAAGTTTGAGGTCAGTAAGCGTTTTTAAATGTTTTTTTAAGTCTCTTATGCTCACCAAGTCTGCATTTATTTGATCAAAAATACAGTAAAATAGCGATAATGTGAAAAAATATTATATATTACAATTTAAACTGTTTTCTACCTTTTATTTTAAATCAAATTTATTCCTGTAATGGCAAAGCAAAATTTTCAGCATCATTACTCCAGTCTTCAGTGCCACGTGATCCTTCAGAAATCATTCTCATATGCTGCTTTGCTGCTCAAGAGACATTTCTTATTATCAGTGCTGTGCTGCTTAATATTTTTGTGGAAACCATGAAAAATTTTAGTCAGGAATCTTTTATGAATAGAAAGTTCAAAAGAACAGAATTTATTTGAATCAGAAATTTTGTAATGTTATAAATGTATTTTCTTTCACTTTTGATTAATTTAATGCATCCTTGCTAAATAAAGGTATTCATTTCTTTAAAAAAATAGCCCATCATATATATATATATATATATGAAGAGTTAATTTGCAAAAACAGATAACTCTGTTTTTAAAAATGTTCAAAATTCATGTTTGTTTGTTTTATCCTGCATTCCAATTAATATCAGTCAAACTGCAGTTGGGTTGGGTTGATTAAAGAATAATAACTAAATAATAACTAAAAAATAATAACTAATAATAACTAAAAAATACAGCTAAAATAAAACACAATAAAAACATGATTTAGGAAAATGTATAAAAACGGCGTTATCTGTTTTTGCAAATAAACTCTTCATATATACAGATATACTGTATATAATATTATATTTTATATTTATATTATCTGTTTTATATTTGCAAAAACATCCAAAGCAGTGAAATAACTCATTTCTAAATCACACTGTTACAGTTGAATTTATCCTTGATTTATCATTGTTGTCAAAGTTCTGTTATCACTGTTTTGACTAACTATCTTACTGTTTCTTTGCTAAAATCACAACATTATCTCTAAATGTGCTCGTTAAGAGTTCGTCCCTTGGGAAAGTATGGGATTTTCATTTGTGTTCCCATGCCGGCTGTGCTGGAATATTCTGGTTCTTTATAGCGAGCTTCTCTGCGAGTCAAGGACATCGGCAAGGCTGCATTCATACACTTTCTCTGACACACACATACTCGCGGCTACACAGTATCTGATAGCTGTTTCATCTAGCACAAGTGTCAGCACACTCAAGCAAATACTAGATGTGTATGTGTTACTTTCCGCCAGGGACGGTCCAATAAAAATGTACACAGGCAATGGAGTTATTTAGCTTGAAGGTTAAACTCATGAAAAAGGCATGTGAATGGTTTCAATTGTGAGTATGTCAGAGCGAGAGTCTCAACCGTGACAGACATACTGATTACAAGGAGGTGCACTCTCAAGGAATGGAGCAGATCGTGAACATCATACCATCGTACTACAATTTTTTCCCGCTGTGAGACCTCTAATCGAGACAGTATTGAATGTTTAATGACATGCCAGACACTGTGGCCCCAATCTTATGACTTATGCCTTCTTAGCCAGCAAGATTACAGACAAGTCCCATTTTATATTGATAGATTTCTAATGATCATCATGTAAGGCACTAATTCAACAACATATTACATATTCAAACTATTTATGTTGACTAAATAAAAAAAAATTACTTGTAAGATCATGTTTATTGTTTTACACTTTCTTTTTTATTATTTATTTACTCTGCATTGCAATAAAACAATTTTACCAGCATGTACAATTGGTGGCTGACTAAATACTTTTTTTCCCCACTGTATTTCTAAACTATGTACATTCCTGGTGATAAGTCTGTAATAAGACAGTAAGTCAGTACTGGGACATACTATAACATAACACTGCGAAAAGACAGTTTCCATTTAAAGTTCACTCAAATACTCAAGAATTTTGTCATCGTTACTCACCCTCATATTGTCCCAAAAAAGCAGAAAAAAGCAGCATATGCTGGTTAGGTATGTTTTGACTTTGCTGGTTTATGCTGGTCATGTGCTGGCAAAGGACCAGCATAAACCAGCAAAAAGACCAGCATGAACCAGCAAAGGACCAGCTTAAACCAGCAAAAGGACCAGCATGAACCAGCAAA
>NW_015505216.1:3906803-3917564 GCF_001515645.1 Sinocyclocheilus grahami | reverse complement strand
CTGTTGAAAAAAACAGCATATGCTGGTTAGGTATGTTTTGACGTTGGGATGCTGGTCCTTCTGGTTAGGTATGTTTTGACTTTGCTGGTTTATGCTGGTCATGTGCTGGCAAAGGACCAGCATAAACCAGCAAAAAGACCAGCATGAACCAGCAAAGGACCAGCTTAAACCAGCAAAAGGACCAGCATGAACCAGCAAAAGGACCAGCATGAACCAGCAAAGGACCATCTTAAACCAGCAAAGAACCAGCTTAAACCAGCAAAGGACCAGCATAAACCAGCAAAGGACCAGTTTAAACCAGCAAAGGACCAGCATAAACCAGCAAAGGACCAGTTTAAACCAGCAAAGGACCAGCATAAACCAGCAAAGGACCAGTTTAAACCAGCAAAGGACCAGCATAAACCAGCAAAGGACCAGTTTAAACCAGCAAAGGACCAGCATAAACCAGCAAAGGACCAGTTTAAACCAGCAAAGGACCAGCATAAACCAGCAAAGGACCAGTTTAAACCAGCAAAGGACCAGCATAAACCAGCAAAGGACCAGTTTAAACCAGCAAAGGACCAGCATAAACCAGCAAAGGACCAGTTTAAACCAGCAAAGGACCAGCATAAACCAGCAAAGGACCAGTTTAAACCAGCAAAGGACCAGCATAAACCAGCAAAGGACCAGTTTAAACCAGCAAAGGACCAGCATAAACCAGCAAAGGACCAGTTTAAACCAGCAAAGGACCAGCATAAACCAGCAAAGGACCAGTTTAAACCAGCAAAGGACCAGCATAAACCAGCAAAGGACCATCTTAAACCAGCAAAGGACCAGCTTAAACCAGCAAAGGACCAGCATAACCCAGCAAAGGACCAGTTTAAACCAGCATCCCAGCATCAAAACATACCTAACCAGCATATGCTGTTTTTTTCAACATGGCAGGTAACTTAAAAGATCCAGATCCTTTAAAGAAACATGCTTTATATGTTGAACTGATTTAATTTAGACTTTTATTTACACCTAAACAATAATCAACATGTATACTTGGATTAAACTGCTCGATTCATATGGATTCACCTTTATGATCTTTTTTGGATGTTTTGGTTATCTGGACTTTCAATGGAGTGACAGAAACCTCTCAGATTTTATTTAAGTAGGGTAGAGTGGGCGAAAACGATATTGTAACTATGGACTACGTTGACAAGAGTGATGTAGAAGTTTTCACCATGAAGCTTACACTGGTGATGTACCGAAGTTAAAGGTGAGAAAACGAATACAGTTTTTTTTTTGTAAACAAGAATATTATTTTATCTTTCAACATCACCTTGTAAGACCCTTTGTTACTAGTTCCAAATTGATGTTTTCAAATTAGTAACGGAGGTTTGGGCTCATCTGTTAAACTGACAATTTAAGATTTAATTGGTGGCGCAAGGATGTAGTTCCACACACAAAAGTTTTTTTTGTTTGTTTGTTTGTTTATAAGACACTCCATGGATGTTTCTTATTTATTTATACTCTTGTGCCATCGAACTGTTGTATAAATGCCGAGTCACAGCCATGCTGATATAGAGCATATACAGCTACACGTGTAAGTGATAATAATGCACGACATCTGCGCCATTCACCGGTCTCAGTCCCACGGAGGAGCTCCGGAGGGATAAAAGGAGGAGTAACGACAGCGCAGGACGAGAGAGGACTAGGCCTGGACTTTATTTTGTGTTTTGGTTCTGTTTGTGCGCGGAAGTCGTCCGTGACAGGGGCTGTGTCGCGCTATTTTGTGTTTGTTTATTTTATTAATAAATGTATAATAAATGTATATTATGTTTGAATGTTCACCGGTTCCGCCTCCTTCTTCCCGATCTAGGAACTTTGTTAGTTGCTTTACTGTGATGTAGGACACACAAATTCTAATCGTGCATGCTGAATAGTATTCAGCCAGCAGATGGAGTTCTTATGTTGTAGGTTCTGTTCTATAGCAGCACATTCATTTCCATGTTGGCTGTTGGCTGGTTTCAAGTTATCGTAAGTCAAGGCTCTTGTAATAGCCACTTGTGGGTGTCTGAATTACCATGACCCAGTTAATGGCAGGGATATGGGGACTGTAATGAGCAGACTGCGAAGGTTACATTTGACACAGCTGTTCCAGACAGTGCTAAGAGTCGGACTTGACTGTGAAGGTGCTAATGTGGCTACACTAGATGACTCAGAGAGCAGGAGAAACACTGGGAAGGACAGATGCAGCTGAAACTGAAGACAAAAACACATTGTTTAAGAACTAGAAGTATCACTTAACATCATCCTGTTCTACACAGTTTTCCCGGCTGAATAGACCAGTTTAGCATGAATTTCCATGCTGGTCCGGGCTAGTTTATGCTGGTTATTGCTTATTTGAAACAAACCAGCATCTTATGCGAGGAACATCAAAAAGACATGGTGGCTATCAGCAGTACTTGATTATTTTTTTATTTCAGGATTTCTTTTCAAATGAAAGGAATACAAAGTCGTCTTGTCTGAATCAGGAAAGAAATGCATGCACAGATTAAGCAAAAACAATATATGACGGTGGATTTTGATGTGAGTGGACAACAGGGAGTGACATATTATGGAGTACTTGTTTTTATCCAGAAGCAATTTTTTGAAGTTAAAAATGTCCCAATCATGCACATGCAGGAGTCATGTGGATTACTTGTAGATTATTGTGGTATATTTATCAGCTGTTTGGACTCTCATTTTGGCGGCACCCATTCACTGCAAAGGATCCATTGGTGAGCAAGTGATGTAATGCTAAATTTCTCCAAATCTGTTGCGATGAATTAACAAACTCCTCTACATCTTGGATGGCCTGAAAGTGAGTAAATTTTAAGCAAATTTTCATTTTGGGGGGAACTATTCATTTAATATATACCAATAAATAAATAAATAAATAAAAAACACTAAATGAATTACCCATGATTAAAACCTGAAATTGTAAAGGCAATTTCCAAGACAGTAATACAAATTAATTTGTTGCTTTAGAGATATTCCAGAAAGTGATTGACATTGCTTTCACAGTGACAGAAGTAACAGAGGAATCACTCTAGAGACCACATGCTGGTTCTGTTTTCTCTTTTTTGTTCTTTTTTTTCTCAGAGCGTCACATCCTGTCTTTCTACTTCTGTATTAGGAGATAAGCGCAGGCAAAAGATCCACTTTGAGCAGCAAATGCAATCAGGATTATGATTGTGTAGTATGGTCCTGAATACAAATTGAGTGTCATGATTATAATTCAGGTCCCATTCATTCATTTGCATGCTAAACGTCTTTTACAGTTAAAAGGGGTACAACCTTGATTTGGGATATCACTTATGAACTCCCTTTTTTATAACACACAAAGCATTAGCTGTAGTTCACAGGCTTTTGGTGAAAACCCAGGCTTATATGGGATTATGCATTTACTTTTATATGGCTTCAGTGGCAGGTTATGGATTGGATTATGATTTGACAGAAAGAGACAGAGGTACAGATTAGCATGACCTCAATTTTCATTTACACATGCGCTCAATATGGGATTGAATTTCAGATCAGGTGGCTTCTTTTTTAAATCTGGGCCAGGGAGTGTCTTAACAGTATTGAATAAAGGCACTGGTGTTCACAGCATTACTGACCATGTCCATGATACCTCAGGTTCTCTAGGACAACTTTTTGATCTGCTTATTATTTTCAAGACAATTTTCAAAGCATTTTGTGGTACCAGAACCACGTGAAATATGTTCCCTCGAGAAAAAGAAAATTGGTTTTCCATCAGCTCTCAATATATGGTCGTTCTCCATTTTACAGCTACCCAGCACGAGTCCACTGAAATGGCTGCTGGTAGGATTACTGCATTGTGTTGAAAAGGAGAGCATATAAACCTTGTGACGTCACTTTTGGTAAGCCAGAATTCAATGAAAGTCATTTTATGAATTGAAGCTGTGCTGTAACTCTTCTCCAGTCAGGCTTCACAGTTGAGTACAAGTGCGTTTTATTGTTCTATAAACCTGGTTTGTCAGGACAACCACTGTTCTCCTGTTCCACTAACGTCTTTCACAGTGTTAATGCTTTGAAATGGACTGCACTATGTATTGTAGGAAAACTCGTATTTAACTTCTATTGAATGACTCACAATTGTGCTGCTTTATTATTAGACACTACTCTCCGGACAAAGGGAAATTGATCTGGTTACTGAAACATTCTAACACAGCTCTGACGTAGAATATTTTACATTAGAATAATATATATAGTTATAGTTTTAATAGTCAGAAAATCCCAAATAAATCCTTTTGGAATTTCTGTCATAATTTGGAACCAATGTAAGGAAAACTAAACACTGAAAAAAGTTGGTGTAGAAACAGTTTTTACCCAGAAATTTCAAGTCAATTTCACAAACTATTACAAAGAAAAAACTAAGTAACACATTGAATATGAAATTTTTAGGTAGAAAAACTGAAATAGTAGAACATACTCCAATACGGATTTATTTACAACTTTGAAAAATCACAGCATAATAAAAAATCTCTTTTGTATTTTAAAGCTCATATATTTCCCATGTAGTTTCTTTTAAATATACTGATGTAGTATGTTTTTTTTTTTAACTATTGAAAATCAAAGAATCCTGGAGTTTCAGATCACACTTGATTTGATCTCTTTAGTTTTTGATAAAATTCCTTTAGGGTCTTTTTCTATAGGGATACTTTAAACAGTTACCGTAAAAACAGCTGCGATTTATATCTTGACAAACGCGCCGCAAAGACCAGTTCAGAAGAAGACAGCCAAGTCATAGGAGTATTTAGATAATGCTGTTTTACTGAATACAGCTATAAGGCGCAGCAATTCAGAGAGCATCGGATCTTGTCATGCGAATTGCAGGCTGCGTTTCAATATCCAAGCCACATTTACTGTCACTATAAAGCACCCCCAAGGATGTCTGGGATGCCTGTAAAAAATTGCATCCGTCAATGCTCCGCTCAAGCAATCACAAATCCGGGAAAAACGGTTTGACAGCAAGGACATGGGTGTGGGCTTTTTGTAATAAAACATGTTGATTGAATCTGTGCACAATTATAAAAAAAACATTCAAAGGTCTTACAGGATGGTTTGTGTTTGCTATGCTCCCTGGGTTCTGCTCTTGTAAAGGACGTGAAGGCTGGGCTGGTATGACCCAGATTTGCAGACAGCTGTTTCTATGCATTTGGACACACCCCAGAGAGCACAGGAGATGGAGCCATTAGAAATTAAAAGGAAACAAAGTGCAATCAGCTTTGCTGGGCTTGAAATAGCAGCATGTATGTTTTACTTCTCCTTTCTAGCGATCCTTTATTCAGGTTTTATCATTTTATTCTCCCCACACAGCTGGGTATCTCGTTTTGGAGAAGGGGGTGCTGGTAACAGCTTATTTGGTCTGAGCCAGAAAGCTCATAAGGCAAAATGAGTAATGAAGGTTTCCACCCATGCGGTATGACTAACATTTTAGAGACATTACATCCTCAGAGAAATAACATTGCTTGCATGTAGCATTCAAAGATGGCACGGGCTGCTTCACGTTGTAAATGTTGTAAATGTGTTTGACAGTCGGTCCCTGCAGACATGAGTTGCAATTAGAGAATGCGTGGCTCAAGTTTAGAACTACACAATGCTGAAGGTCGTTGAAATTTGTGGTTTGCGTTCACCACACATGCTACGTTTTAAGTGAGAACATTATTATCCAGCTGACATATTTACTACTGCAGCCCAACAAAATACTTGTGAGTTTGAAATTGATTTTGTGCAAGTTCTTTAAACTCGAAGTGAATACTGAGTACACTGTAAAAAACAAAACATGCAATTTACTGTAAAAAAAACAGCAGGTATGCTCGTCAGACCTTTACTGGAAAAAATACAGTAGGAACATTTTACGTTTTACAGATTGACCTTAAATTGACAGTAAAATTTAACAAAAGTGTGATATACAGTCAAACTAAAAATTATTTAGACACCAGATATAATTTTTTATATATTTTTTATGCGTGGGTGAAGGACACTATAGTTCATAAATGTAAGTGAGGAAAGCAAAATAAAGTGAACTGTGACATACCCAAAAATTCTTCATATAGTGTCAAATTTGGAATCAAAAAATATTCAGACACATTGACCCGACCATGTTTTGCTTAAGTGTTTTTTCATTAATTGTTAATGCGACCTTTTTACACCACAGTCTGAACAAAATTAAGCATTGCTTGGTAATTGGTTGACCTAAATTGGTATTATCTAATTGTGTACTTAAATTTAACAGCTGAATAAATTTGGTTGATTATAATCCATTTCTATCAAAGTTATCTGACATTATCAAGCTGAATTTGTTCTGAAACAGTTTAACTCGGAGTTCTTGTCATACTTTATTACCATTTTCTAAACTATAGCGAATAAACTGTGATATAATGTGATAAATGTTAAAGGTGTCTGAATAAAGTTTGGTTTGACTGTATTTCATTAACTGAATCTAAGAAGAAACATTATTTCAATGAAAGAAAAACATCAAATTTGGGAATTCTAGGGATGTCAATTATAATCTAAAAATGTAAATCATGGTGACTTCTTTTTCTTCTGAAAACTGTACATGTAACAGTATTTTACTGTAAAATTACATGAAATGTCCCATGTTTTTAAGGTCTGGTTAACCACTTAACAGGTTTTTACGGTAGCATTTCTATAGTCTTTTACCATTAAAATTATGATAATTATTTTTCAATGTAACTTACATCTTAGACACAATATTGAAAGTTACTTGCATTTTTGCTCCGTCAATGAAAATAGTTATAAACAAAGCTACAACATGAACTGTTGTGTCTGAAATCGTACCTTTATATTGTGCTCCTTTAAGGCGACATTCGTAGTGGTGTCCGAAACCATAGTGGATATTATCGAGTGCACACATTCAATCCCATAATGCACCTCAATAACAAATTATGTACACTTACCTGCTGTAAGTGACACGCTAAATGAACCAAAAGATGCTGCAGCACTTCCTGATTAGTACAAATTGGGCCTCTCATTTTTAGTCATACATTCTGTGTACTATATTATTAGTATGTATATAAAGTAGGCCTATATTATTAGTAATGTAGGTAATAGGGAATGTGAGTATATGGGCAATTTCAGATACAACCACTGTTTTTGAACAAATAAATTCAATGATTCACATGCACATTGTCTAGACAGATGTGCATGTTTTCCCATCTGCAATAGTTGCTAAGACCTTCCTGTCAGATGTTAAATAGACATATAGAAGCTGTGTATGATATAGTCACTTGTTTCGTTCCTGAATGAATCGGTGTTTGAAAACAAATTGGTTCATAAAGATGGTACTAGTGAAGTAACGTGAGTTCCCTGCTTTTATGGAGCACACTAAAAAAAACAAAATACAGTGAAAAGTCTCTGTGCTTTCTGTCTGTATGTATCAGCACTTTTGAAGGAACAAAAGTAAAGGTTGTAGGATATAATAAGATAAGATATATTATTATACACCTCAATCATATGCAAGTTGAGTAATACGACCCAAGAGACTTCATAAAAGCCAGTGTGATTTCTACAAACTACAATGTCATCACTCAGGAAACCATCTGAAAGTGTTGTTAGCAACATGCACACATTTCCTGAGCATTAGCCCGACACCGTCAGCTGCATATAGATCATCGACAATGACAGTTTCATTAAAGTCTTTCAAACATTTGTCTCTCATTCTTGTAATATGAAGTAGCTTTTATGCCAAAGCGGCAAAGCTCCTCTCTCATCTGCGTGCACTTGTCTGCTTTGTGGAGTGACACGAGCAGCTGCATCTGGCCGCCTTTTCAGACGAGGAAGCCGATACTCATGATGTCATGATTAAAAGAGCGTGTGTAACTGTAAGGTATTGTTTGGCAAGCTAAGTCGCGGCTCCAGGGTGAGCTGCTGCGGGTTTTCATGCCCAGAAATGGCATGCATGCTGTTGCGGTTGATAGAGGCTGACACGCTTGCACTCCAGAGGCCTCAGATTCACCGACTACGCAAACCGCACACGGGTAGATGAAAATGCTGTGTGGGTGCATTCAGAATAAGACAGTGCATATTAACGGGAGTTTGTTTTTGTCACGCTACGCTATTTTTGCACCATCGCTAGTGAACTTCAAAGCCACTTCCACGCTCACGCTGGGTTTTTGCACACGGGTAAAATGTGGATGGAGCTTTGTTAACATTCTCAGAGTCGTTTTATTGTATAAAACGGAAAAGAAAAAAAAATAGATTACATTATTTTAGTCCAGCAGCTGCTGGAACATGATGATTACTGTGATCTAGTAAAGACTAAAACATTTAACTTCGGTTGTAGCTACAGCAATGTTTGCTTTATTGCCCACTTGTATTAAGCCATCACACTTTCTGTCAAGCTTTATGCTTTCATATGCATATACGTCAATATTTCATGACACATTTACCAAACCCAAAAAACAATAACCTTTATCGGGGTCAGAGGCAGTGAAATACTGAACCCATTTCCTCATATATTTATATCCCTAATGCATGCACTTGATATTTTTCAAATCCATTCAGGTTCACAGAAATTTAGGCATCCATCATCCCGGTCATAGTTTCCAAGAGATCAATAATGCAAAATGACACTTTTTATATGCAGGCTCGAAGCGAAAGCCTTCCGTTTTCTGTGTGATTTATTACTGTGTTAGAAGCTGTCACCTTCCATCACTGCTGCTTTTATCACTAAATAAAAAGCTGTGCTATAAATCGCAGACATCGTGGGTCATTGTATCACAATGCAGTGATGCTCACGCTGTGCCACAACAATCCTGCTCTTCTTCTGACCAATTTATTCAAAGCATTAGGCCTTTATTTAACACGGGAGAGGTCAGATGACCTTCCTAAGCTGGTGCGCCTGGGTTAATGGCAAAACAGCTGAAGCACATCACATTGTATTTCCCAGAATTCACAGCCAGCTACACTTGCCATCCAGCTCTGAGTCACCTTCATGCACGTAAAGACTATTTAGACTCCAAGATAAACATCACGGTAGCACAAAATCAATATTGAGTTTTTGTTTCTTAGTGTCCTAAAATATGTCTTCTTTGATAAACACTCATTTGTGGCACAATCTTTGATTACATCACGTGAAAACAACATAATGATTATGCTGATTGTCATTTGTACCTTATATGTTTATCTTTTTATCTCTTAGAATGTAGCTTGAGGATGAACTGAAAGAAAGTTCACATCTGATCATTCAAAGGGGTCATATGATGCGATTTCAATTTTTCCACGTGGCGCGATGCAACGTGTAAAAAGACAGTATAAGTCATTATAATCAGTAATTATGTCCCCACTGGATGCAACAAATGCCTCGTTTATAATGGGTTTTAATGTTTTTGTCTCTTCGCTCCGGCCGGACAGGGCATCACAGTATGGTAGGGGCGTAACATTTCCGTCACACGCTTGAGGTATTCGGCCAATCACAACGCACTGGATAGCTGGCCAATCACAGCACACCTCGCTTTTCAGACCGATGAGCTTTGTAAAAATCTACGCATTTTAGAAATGTGGGGCATAGAGGAGAAACAATAATGTACAGTATGTGGAAAATAATGTGTTTTTTGAACCTTAAACCGTATAAACACATTTCAATACACAAAATACACCAAATAAAGTTATTTTTAGCAGCATCATATGACCCCTTTAAATTTATGCACTGGTCTTTCATTAGGGTGAATTCGGGTAATCTGGGACATTTTTTGCAATTTTGACTTCTGCGATTTATTTCAATATCTATCTAACACATTAGATCAACACATTAGACTTTTCTGAAATCCCTAAGATGTTTTCTAACCACACCAGAAGAAAGAATGTTGATATTATACCCAGAGGAGACATGCCACACCTATTAGTGTTTTTTGTGCCAAAAAAAAAAAATCTGCCTGAATTTGATAATCTGGGACATATGTATTAGGCCTAAAAAAGCCTATATTCACCATACTTTATGCATTCCAAACACAATATCACCAATTTTTTAAAAGCTTTATGAAAAGAATGACAAGTACAGAAATCTCAATAAGGAAATGTATATTTCAAAATCAGAATTTTTTTTTTTTGTACACAGGAAGAACAATATACTGTGTTAATTAATTTCAAACTATTAAAATTGTTTAACATCCTAAGATGTTTTCTAACCACACCAGAAGAAAGAATGTTGATATTATACCCAGAGGAGACATGCCACACCTATTAGTGTTTTTTGTGCCAAAAAAAAAAAATCTGCCTGCATTTGATAATCTGGGACATATGTATTAGGCCTAAAAAAGCCTATATTCACCATACTTTATGCATTCCAAACACAATATCACAAATTTTTAAAAAGCTTTATGAAAAGAATGACAAGTACAGAAATCTCAATAAGGAAATGTATATTTCAAAATCAGAATTATTTTTTTTTTGTACACAGGAAGAACAATATACTGTGTTAATTAATTTCAAACTATTAAAATTGTTTAACATTGTATTAACATTTTAAAGAATCAACTAAAATTTAAGCAACAGCAAGCAACAATTTGATTAATGGATTATTCAGTCAGTTATTCAAGTTCTCCATTCTATTAAAATCGGGGCTACTCGGGGAACAAACACTCCGTGTGTGTGAGTGTGAGTGTGTATGAGTGTGTGTGTGTGAGTGAGTGTGTGTGTGTGTGTGTGTGTGAGTGAGAGTGTGTGAGAGTGTGAGTGAGTGTGAGTGTGTGTGTGTGTGTGTGTGTG
>NW_015505216.1:3894443-3905520 GCF_001515645.1 Sinocyclocheilus grahami | reverse complement strand
ATTATCCCTTGTCATTAGACTTATAAAGTCCCTAAATGCATATTTCCTCCATTTGAAGACTGTCCCAGATTACCCAAAGCATGCTGTCCCACATTCTCAATCATATTTGATAATGTGGGACAACAACAAAATGTTTGAAAGAAGAAAAACTAAAACACATTTTCAACACTTTAATACATATTTTGATGCTTGAATAGATCACAAACATAATTTGACAACAATTAGGAACATTGTATTATTTATGACAGATTTATGTCCTTAACATTAATCTAGTCAGAATCCTATGTCACTGACCTTGTCATGCAATTCCCAGAGGAGCTTCTTGATTGACAAGTGCCCCGCCCCTTTCTGTGGAATCACCCCAATGAAGTCATGGGATTTCAGTCACATGACATCTATGCTAAAATTATAGTAAAAGTCCTGTTGACTAAATTTTGTTAGAACGGGAAATAAACACACTGGAGTTTAGGTGTCCCAGATTACCCGAATTCACCCTACTACCGAGCATTTATAACCATTGGCATTTATAATTAGTCATTTAATGTGAATAGGTTTCCATAAACTGTTTATTTACGGTACCAGGCTGCCGTTTATTCGATTATGTATTGACGCAAAAAGCAAATCCATCAAACAAAATGATTTCTATTGTATGTGATTGATGACATGAAGCAAAATGCGAGCAAATGAGCACAACTGATGGAGTCCAGTAACAAAGCAGAAAATGACTGTCATTTGTCCCTCGTCTATGGATCAATAGGCGTACAATGAGTTCTGAAAATGTCATATGAGGGTTTTGTTCCACTGTTTGATTGTCACGGCTCTCGTAGCGCAAATAAAATCTTTTTGGGACTTCTGATGACTACTAGCTGATAAACACTTTAATTGCTTTTCATGCTCCTTTTTAGGGTCTCTATGCTGTTATTACGTTCCACTTTTCAACCACAGTCACTGCTACAGTCAGAAGTCTTTTGCCTGAAATTGCGAGTGTGGGAAAGTATAGCGATGGATGGCATGCAAGATATTTAGCCAACAGTGACACTGGAGTGTATGCACAAGTAAGTTATATCAATTTAAAAGCAAAATACTTTAAATGATAATTAAATAAGTGGATTTGGGGGAAGTGCTTGATGTGGGTTGGCTTAAAAACACAACTCTTTATATTTGAATGATAGATTTAAAACGGTAAATTTAAGAGAAATTAGGATAAATAATGCAATAAAAAATAATTATAACTGAATAATATTTATCTTATTCTTTTTTCCCATTTTAAATTTTAAAAGGAAATGCTTGATGGGGGTTGGTTTGATAACACAAATCTTTATATTTTAATTTTAAATTTAAAACTGTAGATTTATTAAAAGAAATTAGTAAAAAAATAGCACCATAAAATAAAATAGTTACAACAAATAGTGTATATAACACAAACTCCTCAGGCAATCCATCTCATGAACACTTAACAATAATCGTGGAACACACAACACTAGTATACATTATTTATTTAACACGCATACTTATTTACATTTCAAATTTGCACATATCATACCTGTACATACAAAACTGTCTATATTATATATTGTGTTTTTGCTTTTTTGTACATTGCCTATTTTGTTTATTTGTATATTATTCTTTTTATTAGCTATCTGTGTCCTGTCCTGTCACTGTCATTCTGTTACACTGTGGAAGCTTCTGTCACTAAAAGAAATTCCTCGTATGTGTAAACATACCTGGCAATAAAGCTCATTCTGATTCTGATTCTGATATAAAAACTCTCCTGGCCCCCCTGTATAAAACCTGTAAAGAGATATGCAAAATTTATCATCACATTTAATTACTACAGCTATTTTTTCCCAATTATTATTTCTGTATATATTCCAAAGCCATGTGGACTTAATTGACTGTGGGCGCAGAGCACCCATAACACCCGCTGAAACTCCTCCATAGATGAGAAGCTGAGACAAACCATGTTTTTCTAAAGACCAGCCTCTTTCCTCAGAATCGCATGTGACTATTTACTGTAATGATTTTCCCATGACTTTTTAATAGCAAGTTTTTATCCATCGCCGTCCTTGAAATACAGTGCCAGCTTTGTGCTATTTAAAGATGGTGGGAGAAGTGCGTGTATACATTCCGATTTTGTGTACTTTTCATTATATTCTCTTTGTACCCAGCAGCTGTTTAAAAGCAACAAGAGCTGCACACTTTTTCCCACCACCGCGGATAAAGCGAATAATTTCCCCATATCATGGAAACATACGGTCCAGACGTTCAAAGGTCCAATAACATAAAAGAGATTGAAATCAGAAGTACTGGGACATAAATATGCACTGATTATATTCTACAGTCTCATCTATAATCCACATCAGCAAGTGTGTAATCAGCCAGTCTTTCTGTGGAGTTGGTTAAATAAATAAAGAAATGACTTTAAAATTATATTATTCTCAACTCTGAAGCCCTGAAGAACTCTTAAAGTTTAATTGCAGCAGTGTTATTTGCATATAACAAAACACAAATTCGCATAAACAACATCATTACGTCAACAGTACATTGAATCTCACTATTATTAAGCATCAGAACCCAAGCACTTTTATGAGAGGGGAACAAATGGTTTAAAAAGTCAAGCTATCGTGATATGATTATGATCACAGAGCTTAAAACAAAGCACGTCAAAGGGACTCCAAACGCATAAGACGCAGCCTCTTGAAATGATGTGGGTTGCAAACATTGTGGCAAGCCGACTTGTGTTTTCATGAGGGCCTTATTTCCCCTTGCTGAGGACGGAGTGTCATGTGTGTGCCAACTCAGCCAAAGCTCAAGGGGAGAAGATGGACTTAAATTCTGCTCTGGCAACAGAATTCTATTCAGACTGACACTTGAGGACCAGAAGTCGGTAGAAGCTGGCAGAAAAAGAGAGCGGGAAGGTCACCGGAGGTCAGACGGGCAGGGTTATTGGGGAAGAGCTGGTGATATCTCTGTATGTGCGTCGTTGGGCTCTGGCTGAAACGTCTGAAGCTTTGCCCTTTTGAAAGGCTGCATCTCGACTACTGAGGTACACTGCTGGTTTGTGATGAACCCAGGGCTACTACAAAGCCCGAGTTAATTAAAAATGTCAAACGCTCTCCCACCCGCATTGAATGCCCCCTCAATAGGGTCTGATTTGAACTGCGTTTAATTTTTCATTGAAATAAGTTTAATTTCCTGAAAGCTTTCTCTCCCCTCCGAGTCTGATAGACGCTTTGTGTTAAGTCCCTGATTGGATTTCACTGGAAACGTTTAAGCCACAACAACATTCTTATTCACAACGTTTCTTCCAGAGGTGGATTAAGGTTTTATAAATGGATTTGCGGTATAGTCCTTGTATTAAAAACTGGAAACTAAGAAATATTTGGGAAAATGAGTTGCAGATGAATATCTTTCTGTTAATAGACAGCATGTTCGTATATATTTGATTCTTTTCTGGATTGTTTTTTTTCTATCAAAATGCTGAAAGTGAGTGATGACACTTATTTAGCACATGCCAAGAAATGTTCTTTCTGCGACTAAGAAAAGGAAGTGTATTTTACTTAAAAAAAACTGTTTAAGAATGTACAAAAAAATGCTGCCTAAAAATGTTGATGACTGAATTTAAACAGCATGAATGAGAGATACCTAGACTGCCATTGATAGCTTTTTTGCTCGTTATTAAACACCGTCATTTGCAATTTACAATAAATACATTTTGAAATATAAACTGTATATTTAAAAAAAGAGAGAAAGAAAAACTGTGACTCCAAAGAAAAATTATATTGTAAGTTTAAACAAAACATAGACTTTTAAACACATACATTATATTTAAACACATTATTAGAGATAAAAGAATAAAACCATTGGAAAAAAATACTAATATTAAAAAGCATTATACCATACAAGCATTTACAAAGATACAGTGGTTTATTTTCATATTGTCTTAATTTATTTTTCTTTTTGCCCCAACAACTGTTAAAATAACCCAATATCATCTTCTCATTATAAGTCTGTTAAAGCTAGTTACTTTTCACATGTTTGACGTCGTCAGTTAAATACAAGTAGTCTGTAGAAAAAGAAAAATGGTTCAATTAGCTTGCCTATTGATTTCCTTTCAAATTAAAGAGAAGACTAACATTATATCTAGTGAAATGTGCACCATGAATATCACATCTCGCTGTGTAATCCTTTTTGTGCATTTTGGGCTAAACTGAGCAGTCTAGCGGCCAGCCGCTCTCGTCACTCAAGACGCTGCACAGGGGAGAGATCCTAACAAAAGGCAAACAAACTCATGAATAAAAGAGCCATGAATATATGTGACAGTGTAAAGTGGGTCGGGACACGTTGGCTGGAATGTGAATATCCTGGGGTACATCTGATCCAGCGCATGATGAATGTTGCCCAGAGATAATTAAAAACTGTCATAGAAGCGGCCCACCATACTGAGATTAAGCCCCAGAAGGGCTCGACATCCTGGGAAGGTCTCGGAGCGCTGTGGCAGGTTGTCTCACTCGCCTGTCAAGCGCTGAGTTGTCACCGCCTATAAGACCGAAGGCACAGGAAGGCAGAAAGCTACATTCCCTGAGGATTTCTACCAAGGATCCCTCAGAAATGCGAGTCTGTAAGGCGCAATAAATTCTGTATCCAAACATATATTTCAGATAAGTGGCATTCAAAATACAAGAAGATTTCCTCATGTTTAGAAAAGGCTTATCCTGTTTTAGAAGAGATCTCTAAGCTGGTTATTTACCTTTTGATGCACTGAGCTATTTTTCCAGTGAGCGGATAAAGCAGTAAAGTAGATTCCATCTGCTCTGTGGGACCAATGTAAAGCATTTGTGTGACTGAAATCACAGATATAGGAAAACCATTGGAATCAACCAGGCACGAATGAACTTAAGGGCATCATTTTTACTTGTGCATGGCAATTCTTGAAAATATATTTATATAAAATATCACACTGGCATTCCCCCTGCGCTGCTGTTTCTGCAAAACATTCCAGCTTAGAAATTTGTTGGCTATCAGCAAATATGACTTATTTTTAAGAGAGTTTCATCTCTCACAAGCACAGAAAAATTGCTGGTGTTATGTACGATGTGATCGTAATGCATTTTTTCATTTGTTATTGATAAACACATTTTTCATCCTTTTTTTTTTTAAATGTCAGTTTCTGCTTTCTGAAGATCTGAATATTTGTATTATGATGTGAATGATTTGTGCTAGAATTTCCAACACTTTTATTCTTTAGTTATTCACCATATTATTGAAAATGTGGGTTTAAAACAAACAAACAAACAAACGCTAATGGTCAAAAGTTTAGAATGATTTAGATTTTTTAAATTGCTTTTGAAAGTAAACATTTTATGCTCAGCAAGGAAGAATTTATGTGTTCAAAACACACACACACACACACACACACACACACACAAAAACTGTGAAATATTATTCCAATTAAAAAAAAAACTTTTAAAATGTAATTTATTTCTGTGGTGTTATGGCTGTTTTTTTTAGCAGCCATTACTCCAGTCTTCAGTGTCACATGATCCTGATTTGTTGCTAATTATTATGAATGTTGCAGCATAAACACAGTTAATAGCTTAATTCAAATAAATGCTGTCCTTTTGAATTTTCTATTCATCAAAAAAAAAATATATATATATATCATGACTTTCACTAAAATGTAAAGTGTTAAAATGGATTTCAACATTAATAATAAAAAACACTAAATAATTGTATACCAATAATAATCGAGCAGCATATTAGAATGATTTCTGAAGGATCACATGACACTGAAAACTAGAGTAATGACTGCTGAAATTCTAGTTTGGCATCACAGGAGTAAATTACATCAAAAAAGAAAATAGTTGTTTTAAATTTTAATATTTCACAATATTCCTATTTTTACTGTATTTTGCACATAAGAGACTTCTTTCAAAACATCTTAGTCATTTTAAACTTTTGACTGGTGTAGATGAAAGTTATTACAGCACCTCTTCTACACTTAGTCACAGCACATGGCATAACTTTGCCCTCGACTGTAAATTATATCTGTTGATAAACAGTAATCTTTATTGCTGATGGGGTAGAAAAGATTGCACTCTTGGCTAACATCCACAACAATGAGCTTTTCTGTTCATGTGCAAAGTTAGTAATGTGAGCTTAATGCAAACATCGGTGCTTTGGTTTACATCTAGCTTTTGTTTCTAAGGAGGGGTCACTTCTCCTCACTACTCTACAAGTATTATATAAAAAATTATATGGTAACAATTTATAAAACGAGCTTAGCCAGCTGTTAAAATATCAGGGTTAGATACAAGTATGCTGAATTGCAAAAGCTTGCTAAGGTCAGCCCTCCCCCTGCCTTTTCAGGACTTTGAGAAATAAAGCCCACGGACTTACGGCTGATACCTTTACATGGCGCTCTTTCTCATGACACCTTTTTAACCGAATCACGATCTTTTTCATCCTTTAAAAACAAACATTTTATCCAACAATCGTCATTCGTCATTAATAAGTTAGAATTTCATATGCAGCATAACACTGCACACACAGTAAACAGACAAGGTGAAATTATCACGAGTTGGTCTTTTTTTTTTTTTTACACACAACATTCACTAGCCTAGCCTAGCCGATCGATCACCAAAAAGCGCTTGCTAAAGCAAGTATAACCACGAGTTGTTTTTACTTACATTTTATACACAATAACCTACTCAAATGAAGACACACACAGAGTAATATAAACACTTACATTCTAAAAAAACCCTCAAATTAGTCCTCTCATTTTCTCAAACCACACGTTCATGGTTTTAAAAAGCATTTAAAACATGCACTGGATCAGATACATTTGAAATGGTTAGGAAATGGCAGCCACAACAATCTACATGTATATCTTTTCTCACACACACACACACACACACACAGGCTGCCATGAGTCATCTGATTCAAAAGCAACTTTGGAATGCTTTGGGAGGCAAATCATATCTTTATTTTATAGAATTGACCTTTTGCTCAACTGGTAGAGAGGTAAAATTATAGAATTATATCTTTGGTTGCAATAAGTTAGGCCTTTTGTTACTTTTGGAACTTCTTTTGGTAAAAATGTGTCTGCCAAGAACATAAATGTGATGTACAAATTATGCTGTTTAGAAATGTCAGAAGTTCATATGCCCTCAAGAGTCAATGTCTATTGTTTTAGGAAACTGATTCCCTCATGATTGTAGGATATTTTCCCAGCATGTTCAAGCCCCCTGCAAATAAACAAATTAATAATTAAAAAAAAGTTTACCCAGGCAAAATCCTAAGAGTTTGTATGTTTACCTTACATACAGACTTTTAGAATCTTGATAATATGCCATATACTTTTCTCATATATTCCTGCCAAATTGAGACTTACAAACATTTGGACATCAGCCATTTTTGAATGATCATCACATCACAAGATATTTCTTCTGTGCAGTAACAGTTTACATATTTCGTAGACAAGAATACAGTTCATTTTTGTTGAATTGAGAACAGACAATATTTCAAATAAATTTCAAAAAAGGTAAGATGCTTGAAGTCAGATGTCAATATAGTGTACAATAATGTTTGTATATATATATATATATATGTGTGTGTGTGTGTGTATGTAAAGAGTATTGTAAAACAGTAAAAAGACAAGCTAATGAAACTGTTGCTTGGCAATTACTGTCAACGGTGATTGAATTTCAATGCTTTAAGTCCATCGTGAATTTTGTGGGCACTTGCATTATAATTATAAACATCTACCTTCCATTTCACTTATACAGGGGATGTACAATCCAGTGTGACTTGCAAATTCTTGGAGGGCATTAGGTTGCTTTTATTTGCACATTTCAGTTAAAAGGCCTGTTAAGCACACCATGCAAAATGTGTGTGGGTTTTACTTCTGTACTTTGTATATTAAATTATTTAGCTCCCTTCTGGTCTGAATAAACATGGTTTTGCCTGGCTCAAAATTCTTTATGTCAAGCCGTACATTACAGTTCACCTTTTACGTGAGAATTGTGTAAACTTTTTGTTTAACCTTTTACTTATTTCAATACACTGATTCTTGATTTATTAGATTATGGACAACGCAACTGGCACTAATCTCAAAATATCTTTACTTTATATATAGATTCACATGTTGCACCCATCTGTGCAAAACGTGATTTTCCCGGCATTCATGTTGTAAATTGTTTGGATCAATGTGCAAGACTGCAAGTTGTAGCAAGATTTGAAAAAATAAAAGCGTCTTTGTGGTACATCCAATAAACCAGATATTTATTTGTTGTTTTTCATTTATTTGAATACCTTTATGTTTGTATACATTGCTCACTGCTTTTAGACAATTAAAGCATTTATTAGTCATGTAAGATAATATTTAAATAAATAGGCCTATAAAATATCTGCATAATATAACTACAGGTAAAATAAGCCATATTTTCCTTTGAGCCATATATTATAATGTACAATAATCGAATCAAAAAATAAGATTTCACAAAAAAAAAAAAAATCAACGTTTGGACTTCTCAATATGTAACAATTCTATAGTTTACAATTATATTCATTTCCTTAATAAACATATCCAATATTCACTAAATATTCAGTCCAGCTTACTTATGGACTGTGAACATTTAAATAATAATCGTAAAACACAGAACCTTTAAAAACATAGGCTTGGTACATGTCAAATGTGTATTTTCACGACACGCATGAAACACCCACCTTAACCATCGAGACGATGGGACATCGTGAACAATGGACGCAAGCAAGGATCCCAAATCAACAATCCATGCTGGTTTTTATGATTTGGGTAAGGCGCACAGCTGTTAACCAACATCCGAAGGACAATCGGTATTTTATCAGAGTGCAGTTAAATGCTCCGCTGGCCATTAAAAACACACGCGTTCAGAGAGAGCCATGAAGCTGTAGAGCTGCACTGATACAACGTCTCGAGACGAGCGCTTTCCACAGCAAATCAGCGCTACTGTTCCCGCGAGTCCTTGGAGAAACCGGCCAGTCCCGAAGCACGGTGTTTTTCCCCAAAGTGTTGTCATTTCATTTGGAGTTGCAGCTGAGGTATGCTCTTTCAAACCTGACACTTCACAGTAGGTCTTTTCCTCCTGTGTGACCCGCTTCCACTGCCTTCATGAGGACGCCTTGAAACCGCCTCACCGGAGAGGCGCACGACAGGGGCGGTTAGAAACCGCGCCAGCTTTTTTTTCTTCTAATCATCTTGTTTTCCCAATGTGGAAAGGTCTCGTGAACTGATCGATTGATCGCCTAGAGTTTGCAGTTCAGATGAAATCGTGATGTCATGCTTCAGTGAACGGGTGATTCAGAAAACTGGAAAAATATACTTTGATATCTCTAGCTTGAGCTTGTTTCACAGGCTGTGATTTTGTCTGTTGAAACTCCAGTAGTCAATTTTACAGCTTCTCTGACTTCCCTTGTGGTTATTACAATTTTCAAAGGAAACAGATCACTGACAAGGGAAATGTCCCAATTTTTAACAAATAAACACATGCGCTATACTTTACACCTGGTTGATAAAATGATGAAATACATTAAGAAGTAACAAGCCTTAGGATTAGAGAATCTCAGATGTGTTCAACTTCACATTAATGCAAGACAGGGGTTTTTAAATTTAAGACAAGAACCGCCAAATGGGATTATATTTCGATAAAAAAAAATTTTTATATTGTGTGTAAAAATATAGTAATGCTATTATAAGACAACATTCTGTTTCCTAAATATAATAAATTACTTTTATATTGTCACTGAACAAAAGCCAAAGCAAAGTCTTAAAATATTACCTGCAAAAAATATAGTTTGACAGGAATTTTTTTCAATATACTTAGCGTTTCAAAATATTGTCTTGCACCCGGGGTGTGCCATCTGAAGACAACAGTAGCAAGGAGAAACTCTAGAAAGATAGGCCTAATACATTAACAATCTATTCTTGAATGTATGTGTCACTAAATAGTCTAAATGTAGGCCTAGTTTATTCCAATAAAAGCTATGACTGTCAGTAAAATAAAATATTTTTGCTTATCTCAAAATGTACGAAAACAGAATGAAAGTGTAATAATACCATATAATAATAGATCAAGCATTAAACCCGAGCAGGGTTGAAGACTAGTCCTAGATTAAAATAAATGTTAGGGCTGTCTAAACTGAAAAAAGCTTGCACTGACATATCTTAAAATACATCAGTGCCATTGTTAGGTCTTAAAATGCACACAAGTAGCGCTTTTTTGTGAGGCATGTTTGTAAAAACTACTTAAATGTCCCAATTTAACAAAGACCTAGTCCTGGTTTAATCTAATCCCTATCCGTTAAACCGCCCCAGATACTATTTCGCGGAATGGTCTGATCTATAAAGCAGGCCTACAACTCGTACCATGAATGCTTTAGAGTGGACTGATGTAGTGTGTGATCATTGAGTTATAACCAGGTCCGCATCCGTCTTTTTAATGAGTCGAGTTTGAGCGGCCTTGAAATATTCTGCCCTCCAAATATTCTTCGCTTGTTCTGATCATTCAAGTCTTGAAGGAAGGGGAGCTTGAAACAGTTCGACCTCCTTGT
Source organism: Sinocyclocheilus grahami (assembly GCF_001515645.1). Taxonomy (NCBI): domain Eukaryota; kingdom Metazoa; phylum Chordata; class Actinopteri; order Cypriniformes; family Cyprinidae; genus Sinocyclocheilus; species Sinocyclocheilus grahami. Next base: position 3,894,930 of record NW_015505216.1, on the reverse strand, counting down.
TCCATAATTGGTTTTGTAGAGCTGGCGAGGAGCCAAAGTGTTTGCATGGAGTTGATGGGCACTTCTGTAGACCAATCATATGCTCCGTCGTGGAACGCGTCGGGTGAGATTCGCGGAGGCGGAGCTTGTTAAACAATGCTTGTTTCATCGCAGAAGAGTTTACCGAGCGCTACAGTGCTGTGAGCGCAGGGCCTTCCCCCGTATGCGCTTTCGCTCTGCGTAACTACGGATGGTGTGTAAATGGAGTCTGAGAAATTTTCCACCTCACGTCTCGCGGATTTCGCGAAGAAACTGGATTTTATAAACTGAGTCGCCATTTCAAGTAAGACGTCGCCAGCTATCATTCCGCACGCGACCCGATACACAGTAACATGATGGTTATGAAGCAAAATCCGAGGCGCTTCTAAAAAAGAATGTTCTGTTTACGCGGTGAAAAGGCGGGGGGGGGGGGTTTGGCTTGCAAGGTTTAGAAGCTAACGCTACTTTT
>NW_015505216.1:3871364-3894350 GCF_001515645.1 Sinocyclocheilus grahami | reverse complement strand
AAAAAAAAAGTTTTTTTTTTCGAGGGGAAAACGGGGGGGGGGGGGGGGTTTGGCTTGCAAGGTTTAGTAGCTAACGCTACTTCTTTATCTGCAGCTCACCGAGCAATGTTTTCGAAAGATTACCGTTTGGGCGGAAAAGTTTTGTTGCTGGAAATGGAAACGGGAAAGTTTGAAACGTGGCCGTCGACCGGCTTGGTGTTGCCATCAATAAACTTTGGATTAGACTCATTGTTTTCAGTCGTGTTTTGATACCAGTTAGGCTACTTAATCTTGACATTTGCAATAACATTCAAACTAGTAAAAGTTGCCTTGTGAAAAGACGTCAGGCGTTGTGCAGATGTTTGTAATAAAAACAATTGCTAAAGTAATGCGTGAAAGCATATTTGGAAAGGAAGAAGTGGAACCACCTCATCAAATCATAGTCCTGTAACATTAACCGTGTATTTTAAGTGAATAAAACGCCTAATATAACGACAAGGCTGCAGTGACAAACTGTTCAGCAAGGTATTACATGAACTGCTTCTATATGCATGTAAAACTAGGTATTAGTTTAACGGGATACTACCGCAACAATGTACTTATCTAGATATTAAAACAGCCTTATATGCGTTATGCCGTAGCCCATTTGGAGTAGATCAACCTGGTTTGTTTGCAGACAAGCGTTTCGGCAGAGGTCAATAATACAGTCCGTTAAAAGGTAGCCTGCAAGAAGCAAGGAAAAGAAAATAACATTGTTTTACAATCAGTAACAGGTTTGGATCACCAACATCGACATATCATATGTTCGCCAGGGGTGGTTGTTTCATTCGTCCGTCTTATACATGTATTTAGTTTTTACTATCGTGTATCGTATAGCCTACACTCCAGCGGACTGCTCTTGAGCGTTTGCGTAGAATTTTATATATATATATATATATATATATATATATACGAACAACAATAAATATGTTTGTAATCCGTTTGAATGAACCTATAGGTCACTTTGCGCGAGTGATCGGTCAAGTCTCCACCAAAAGGCTGGGGTTTCGCCCAATATACTGCCTGCAAGCAGGTTACTATAGAGGCATTGCCGTCGGTTTATCCTAAACCGGACTTTTCGCGAGTGATATTAAACGTTTTGATGTCTTGAGCAGATTAGCCTGCTCTCTTTTTCCAGCGATCTAGCTGAGATTAAAACTGCGTCATTATATGGCAGCACTGCTCGTGTTCATCTCCGTATAATTTTGGATTCATTTCAGCAGTGATCCGCATCTATCGAGACTATTCTGCTTCTGTTTTGTTTCTGTAGGTCGGCAGAATGCCGGATAAGGACACTGATTTGCCTAGGAATCTAGGGACATTATAGCCGCTAAGACTGGCTTATTCGGATTTACCCGATCGGACTGTTTCTTTGATCAAGTTGGGTCATTGTGGATGATGGATGGCCGAGACTTCGGACCCCCCAGATCTGTGCACGTACCGCCGCCCCTTCTCTCGGGGCTGCCCATGGAGTCACACCGGCTCAGCGCGGCGGCTGCGGCCGGCAGAGTGCCACCGTCTCCCGGTCATCTGGGCGCGGGGCACCCGGCGGCTCTACACACTGGAAAATATCTCTCATCGGCCATGAACCTACATTCTCACCACAGTAAGTGCAGATTTGCTTATTTTTCCTCATTTCAGCAAAAGCATAAAAAAAACCACAAGTCACTTTTTAAACTTTTTAGCGTTTTGTAAACGATCTGCAGTGCTGGTCAGATCTTCACATGTTATATCGCTTGGTACGTCTTTACGGAAACATGGGGAGGAATGAATGATGTTTAAAAGTGTTAATAATGATTTAATACTAATGTTTAAGTTTATGCTGGAGGCATATGTGCGCGAATGCTCCTATAATATACGTGTAATTATTCGTCTTGTACGATTCACAAAACAGGACTCGCATTCGGTTACAGATAAACACAAACATATTCACATTGGCGTTCAGAGCTACTCGTAAACATTTATGGGGGCAGTTGTTTTTAAAAGCAGTGCAGTATCAGCGCTCAAATCACCCGTACAATTCTTCTCTCCTCGCTCGCAAATAACACTAAAGAAAAATGCTAAAACCGTGGAAAGCAATGCGTGTTGGCGCAAGGTGAATTATTCAGCCGTTTGAGTAAAACACTAGGTGTCTTTTGGGCGAAAGACCTAATGTTTTAACTAGCATCCAATGAAAATCGACAATATAGATTCATGACTGAAATTGCACCATTTGTTTTCCATCACTCCCCCTCTCAGGCTGGGGCAAACACTACAATTATTGCTCTTTCCGAGTGAACTATTGCCTTCCCTGTCACTCAGTTAAGTCACAGTGTCTGACCCTTGTGTTTAGAAATGCTCTTTAAAAGTCTACACCGCATATTAAAGGAAATTATGTTTGCTGAGATACTACATTTCGTTCTGTAAATGGTATGTTGTTATTTAGATGCATATGCTGTATGGTCGTATGCTTTAGTTATAATATTTTTTTAGTAGGCCTAGTTGTTGTTTTTATTAAGAAACATAGATCTGTATGTTGTGGTCATTATAAGGTGACTAACGTGTTGCACAAATTATTTTTGTTGAAAATATAATGAAAATGTCACACTTAATGACCCCCTCTCAGGAAAAATCCACTCATTTGTGCTGCGTATAGGCATTGGGGCATTTTTTTTTTACTGTGTTTAATTGGATGCTGATAAGAACATTGTGTTGTGATGTCTTAAAGACTGCAAAAAAAAAGCTTTATTGTGAGGATATTGAGTTCAGAGAAAGAACTGTTGGTGTATTATGTGCTTCTACAACTAATAGATTTGAGGTTCTATTTACTGTCTCAGTCAATTATTGCGAAATCGTGGTTTCTGTCATGTGCAGTAATTGAAATGAATGTTGCAGCTTATGTTGCTAAAATAACGCAGTAGTAGTTGTTTATTGTAATAGTTGTTGAAAATTCTAAAATGTAAGTCTTCATTAAACAAATGACTGCCAAACAGAGTTAATGATGCTGTGTAGCATAGCTGTCTTGTGTCCTGGGGCTGAACTCAATGCAAGTTATTTGTAACAAATGTAGAACAAACCACCATCTACATCAAAGTTTATCATGAATGACAACAGTGCTTGGATTGTTTGTGGGAAAAAAATCTGTGATTTTTCCAGTGTTGTAACCTATATTAAAAAGTGATTCGGTGTTATATCACTGGTATTTTGTTCATCTTTTTATTTAGTGAATAATGAAGTTCTTGACTTTTCCCTTTTCAGATAGATGTAACATTCTGCAGATGTCAAAGAGAGCCTTTAGATCTCTAAAGAAAGGAGATTTTACTTTGTTTAGGGGTGTGTAGATCTCAGCAGTTTACTATGCATATTTCCAATCTACCTGAGAGAGCTTTTCTAGTCACCCTCACCCTAACCTTCAACTACCATGACATTTTTACACTGTGTTATTTGATGAATTATACTGATAAGTTTTGTGTAGTGTAATAAATTGTCACTGCATTTGATAGCACCTTACCCTTATTGGATGATTACCTTTCAGAGATGATTGTTTTATTATTGCCTAGAGCTTTGAGTCATCTAGTTCTTTAAATAATTAAAAAATGCATTCTGTGTTGTGTGTGTGTGTGTGCGCGCGCGCATTCACGTCTATCTTTATCTAGCAATTTCTTGGGTACAGGAATCAATAGAAACAAGACCTTCAAAGGGCATGTGGCGCTCTTTGCTCATGAGTCCAAATATGTGCTTTTATTATTTTGATCTGTCAATATGTTTGCCAAAACATTTTTTCGTGGCACTAACCTACCACACAGTGTCCTTGTAATTCTGTAAGAAATTTTATTTTGACAACATTACATAAATGCATTTATTTTAAAATGTGCTCCTTGCAAGTGGTCAGCACACTGACTTCTCATTGAAGTGTTTGTATTTAATGACTTTTTTCATATATGGGCTTCATGCGTAGTTGTAATGAGTGGCGGATACATCATATGTTTATGGGATGACTCAGTTTCCTGGGAACTGCCTGAACATTCAATTCTTTCCAATAATAACTGATCAATAGCCAAATTTCCTGTCTTTGAATGAGAAAACGGATTTCTTTCTCTTGTTTTGCCGGTTCACCAGATTCTATGGAATGTTGTTTTTGTGACTGGATACATTAGTTACTGAGTTTTTGGAAGAGTTAAGGGCACCATGTAAGTGCACTGTAACTTGAATTTGATCACCGTTCAGTATGGGGCACAATGTTGGGAAGTGAGCTTTTTAAATAATATTTTCAGTCACTTTGTACACAGACATGTTGAAGTTGTAAAGGAAGGCTGCTTTTGAACCCCAGTCTCTGTGCCAGATAACAAGGGAGGGTGGCTTCTGGTTTGTTGGATTTAAACCAAGTCACATGGTGAGAGACTTGAGGGGCATGTGAGCAAAACCTCATGCCTGAAATTTCATGTGGAGTATATGAAAATGTAATTGGAGTCTTGAATGTAGTGTACATGGCCTTTTATATGTGGGGTGGAAAGAAAGCAATCTCAGTTTGTGCCATATGTGTGCTTCCCAGCAGATTCAGAACTGTTCTGGTTTTCACCCAGCTGTTCGTCATACTGTATTACTTGCCACTGTTTGATACTGTAAGGCTTTGTAGAAATGTCCAGAAAAAAGAATAACCGCAGTAGTTGTGGAGAGGATAGAACCGTGAATAAATGAGTGATTTAGGTCGTAATATTGCTTGTCTCTTGAACTGAAGGAGAGTAGATGTTTGAGCAAGCTAAATGAAGTGTAAGTGTGGCTCTGTTTTGGGAAAGGGGTGGGCGTACCTTTTGGAGTTTTTGCACCAGCTTGTGAAGCAAACATGTACAACATTGAACACTCGTTCCAAAAATTTCACGCATGAATCCAACTCACCAGATGGCTGTTATTCTTGGATTTCAAAGTGACAACATTCTGTTCCTTAACTTTAATGCTTTGCTGTTATTGAAAGCCTTTTACTGAAATGTGGTTGCAGAGCATTTCTTATAGGAAGTGCTTTTTTCCCGCCACAGGACTTATCTGTAATTTGCCTTAATGGCAACCATTTTTCTGAAATCTGACAAGGGTTGCACACATTTGTTTATGAACTGTAAATCATCATCATGTTAATAGAACTACAGGGATTGGAGTTTTGTTTTAACTTCCAATATATGGTTAAGGTTTCTGTCTGCCCTTTATGTAACTGGTGTTATTTTTTTGTATTTACTTAAATGCAAAATGTTGTATTTGATGCTCATTTTTGTTTTTAAGCAGAGGCATGTTTTCCTTTGGGTAATGGCTTTCTCATTTGAACTGTTTAGATTCTTAGAACTTCTTACGTTTTACCTCATTTGCTTCTAAAGATCAACTGATTCAAATATGTTTTGAACACCTCTTGATATTTGCAGTGCAACACTTTAAAACCTGTAAAGACCTGTAAACATGGCAGAAATTATATGAATCATCAAGAGTTTTTGGGCATGTGGTAGAGGATGCTGAGAGCTTAAAGAGATGGTTTGAGAAACATAACCTGCCCATCTGCTGGTCTTCACATTTAACACCGAACATCCCACTGAAAAGGAATATGCTGTTATGCATAATACTTTGCTGCATCTCTATAACATTATTTTATATAATACCATTTATATGTCAGTGTAGGTAAAGCGATGGATCTATTTGGATATACTCCCCTTCCGTGGTACTATAGTTTAGGGACAGTAGAATTAACATGGTTTTTCTGTTGCTGGGAAGGAGGATGAAGGAGAACAAGCTTAAATTGTGTAATGCTCAGTGTCTGTGTAATGGCTGACATGTTTGGAGATTTTTAAAGGATATTAATCTGAAGATTATATGGCTTCCTGAACCTCAGAGAATGATTCACCAAGTTCGTTTTGACCTGCATTTTCTGGTTGATGGTTTTTCCTTTTCTCATTGTCCTTGAGTCAGTGATTGTCTATTGTTCAGACTGAACAAGCATCCATTATTTTTTACTTCCTTGTCTTATGTCAGTAATACTAGCCTTAGTAATTGTAATAGCCTTACTAATAGGGGGACGTTAATGTTTGTTGAACATGCTGAAACGTAATGCACGAAACGTGCCTTTCTACTCCACAGCCCACTCGTTTAACAGGGTTCCTGTGCATCATGGGAAAATGCAAATCTTCGCTTGATATGCCTTTGAAGTGCGCTGCCTTTTGGAATGTACGATTGATCAATTTTCATATGGTGCATCAGAGAATCCCGGGTTTGCAGCCCTGCTGGGGGTTTATGGGCTGTTTTTAATAGAGGACCCTGGTGTTTGGCCTCAAGATACGAATGACTGCCTCCACATGGTTCACTCCCCTCTAAATTTTGGGGTTTGTTTTATTGATTCCATTTGAGCACCCTCTTTTTGGTAAAACTCCAAATGGGAGCTCGGTTTGATGTGAATTTTTCTATTTTTGAAGAACTGTCTTTCTTGTTGTTACAGCAGCTTGCGGGTATACAGAGCCGTTTCTGTTGTTACGTTTGTTATTTCAGCCTTTTCAATTTAATAAGCTGTGTATTATACAGTCGTTTTGATGGCTTTTCCAGAAATGGCTGTGCTGCCTTAATCAGGAAGGGAACAAGCCCTCATTTATAACCTGAAGGGTGTTTTTAGGGGGGGAAAACCACTTGTAAAAATGGCCTTTGCCATCCAGGTGTTATCCTTTCCCGCTCTGTACGCTGAGGTTTCAAGGTTACAGGAACCTTCCTATAAAGCGCACAGAGGGGGAAAGCGCTAAACCAGTGATCGTTGCCATTTATTTAGCAACGGGATGTGACAAGAGTCGAATTAATGTGTGACAGTCCTCAGTGCTGTCTGGTTGTATCACGGCAGTGGAACTTACTCTGTGGACTGCCTGCAGCGTGGGCCAGGAGCGGGCCGTAGTAGACAGTATGAGACCTGTCCCTCATTGTGATCCACTGTGACAGGCGAGGAGCTCAGCTGAAAGGGTGAATGGTAAAATGTGGGAGTTCAACCCCCTTTCGTCCTGAGTGGTATGGCAGGAGCGCAGGGACTGATGGAAAGAGAGCAGGAGGGGGAGGATGTGTGTAAACGTCCTGCAGCCTTGACTTTCCTCTGAATTAAACATAAAGTGTTTAGTGTCCTGGCGCGTAGACCCCATTTGCTTCATCCTACATGGGTTAGGCGGTGCGCACATTTGAAGTAAACTGCCCTGGCTGTTAGACATGCTCATGTGAATGTGTTTTATGAGGAGTGCTGGGGTCCCACTGGAGGGTGTTTGCAGCTTATTTTTTCCTGTTTTAAGTGTCCGGATGATTTTGAGTTTTTTTCTTTTTTTGGGGGATTATTTGAAGCCTTTCTTTCTGAACCTTTGATCCTTAGTCTTCCTTCATAATGCTGCTCCAAAAAACCCTGGGAGTGCCAGGAACTAATATGAAATTCCCTTTAGAATGATCCCATTGTACAGCAAGAGTGGGAAATGGAACATCCTCAATGTAACATCTGCAAGAAGTGGCAGTGGGGGAAAATTTTTTATTAAAATGTAATTTTGTAAGTGATTGGAAGGGCTGATAAGATCAAGTTTCTAGGTTGCAGAACCTCACGGCCTAGAACAACTACAGTGCGTCTGTGCGGTTTAATTTGGCTCTCTTTGCTAAAGGACAAAACCGAAATAGCTAGCTGATTTTGCATCACATTTATTGCTCGCTTCATTTATCACTTCATTATTGGGATTTTACATTAAAACAAATTTTTTTTGGCATCTCTATACTAAGTGGCTATGTTATATAATTATTTTTAGTGCTGTTAAATGATTAATTGCATACAAAATAAAAGTTTGTTTATATAATATATATTTGTGTACTGTTACAGTTATTATGTATATATAAATACACACACATACAGTATATATTTCGAAAATATTTGCATGTGTGTATTTATTTTTATATATATAAATATACATAGTACACACGCATATATTATGTAAAACTTATTTTGGATGTGATTTAATCTTGATTAATCATCTGACAGCACTAACTACTTTCTATATTATATTACTATATTATATATTATATTATGGTTCAGTTATGTTCACTTATGTTATGTTATGTTGGCTCGTATTATTATTAATATTTTATTTAAATTTTTCTTCAGGTTTGATTTTCAAACCTTTGCACCAGTGATTGCTTTGCTGGAAGTTCTTTTATAATTTGGTATCTAAAAATATAGGTACCATTTATAGGCTGATAATGGCATTTTACAGTACATTGAGTCACTAGCAGTATTAATTAGTGTTCTCAACTGCAGTTGCTGATACTGCATGTGCACACGGGTCTGAAGGATGAGCCAAAGGGTAGTGAGGGTGGTGTCGAGGCCGGCCTGCATGAGGATGAGGGGTGGTTTGTGTCGGGGGAAGTGCCACACAGGATAGCAGTGACCTGACCTGGGATTAGGCCATGCCTCTGAAAAGCTAACAAAGGATGTGAAATGAAATCCAGCACTGCAGCCCTGCTCTCATATCACTGACTCCAGTTACAGTGCCTGCAACAAAGTGCTGAAGACGCTCTTACTATTTTAGCTTGCCCAGCCGTGGCAAACATTTACCAAATGCACACAGTTGTACTCATTTAGTTTCCTAAATGAATACATGGATTATTAGAGGTATTTTTGTGGTTCTTTAAATGTGCAGTTGTAGGTTAAGTAACTACTTTTACTTTGAGTAATCTTGGCTTGAATTGGATTTTATTACACCAGAATTTATTGTGCAGCTGCAGTTTAAAGAAATTTCCAGTGGTCTACAATGTTTTCCTGTTACTTGCATGGTAAATTCTACTAGTTATATTTTTATTATTTCAATATTTATTATAGAAATTTGATCAGCTAATATGGAAATGTGCTCTTTTCGCGTTTGTATTTAATTTATAATTCATTTTCATAATTCACAGGAACCTTTTTTTTTTTTCTTCTCCCGAGGCGTTTGTCATCATGTGCTAAATTGTCTGAGGAAAGATGAAAGGGTCAGGTGAAATCACAGCACCCTGTGTAATATCTGGAATGATGGGATCTTGAATTTGGACACAAAGCCTTATTTTCCATGCCACTGATGTACAGTGTTGTTCTTGTGCAATGAAAAGGTGATGAGCAGCTTTTCTTCAGTGCAGATATTAATGTTAGTAGGGCAGTACGTCACATCGCACAGCTGTTTGAAGTAGATATGATGAAAAAAGCTGCCGCATAATACAGAGCTGCTTCTGTGTTTTTATTCCATGCTGCATTTTTTTTTTTCATGTTTCATTGTGGGCAAGAAATTGCTAAATTTCATCGCACGCTCACGTCATTCCTTGGCCGCAAGGTCACAGCTCTGGCAGCACCTTAAAAAGACACGCTGTGTGAACAAATGCTACTTTTGTAACTTTAACAGTGTTCTGTCTTGAAAGGAAGGATTGAATGTTGATGGTCACAAATGTGCTTGACCTTTCTATTGCTGGCTCATGTTTCTGCCTCTCCTGGTAACCAATCAGGTGTTGGGTGGAGCTCAAAGGAAAATCCTCTGACAGCAGTAGAACACATACTTTATTTAGATTATAGATTTAGTTGAGTCTTTGTATATCAAGTCTGTTTAAATAATAAAGAAAAGTACCTTTTGCCCTGAATCATATTTACTTCCCATATGCTTTGAGCACATATTATTCTGTTCAAACTAAAGGACAAACTCTGCATGCAAAACTAAACATTCACTATTGTATACAACAAAGGGCCATGTATAATCCTTGCCATTTTCTCGGATGAATTGCTGCCCAGACACATTGTTTAACACAGTTGTAGGCTCGGTAGTTGAATAGGCAGTGACGCCTAAACTTGACGCTTAGAAGCTCGTTTATTAGACAAAGATTACCTCAGTACGTTGGATTTACCACTATAGGCAGCAATTATTTTGTCACTCTTTTCTCTGTCAAAATCTGAACAAAAGTTTCAGTTTGAGCCCTGCAGTGCGAGTGAGGTGCAGGAATTCAGTGCACTGTATAAGATCCAGGTTGACTTGTTAGAACTGGTACGTTTTGACATGTTTTTGTTTCTTTGCAGGTGATGCATTGAGTTGAGATAGAATCCCAAATTACTCGTTTTCCATCGGGCCATTAAAATGTGCCGAGCTTAATGGATAGGAATGCTTGCAAAAATAACTCAACAAAAACATCAGAAAGAGATATAAAAAAAACAACAACAACTTAAATGTATGCTTTCCCCAAGTGAGTGTTGCTTTGCTTAACAAGTATGGTGTTTAAATCTTATTGGTAGGCTAGTAGTAAAAGTTGAACAGCTGTTTTCCACCATAATCGTTGGGCTACCAGTACGGTAAGTTCAAAAGGAACTGGCACGTAAACTTTTTTTCTTTTTCTTTTTAACAGCAGAAACTAGCAAGGACCTTGGTAGATCTCGGTTTTGATTTTGTGCAAATATTTTTGCCCTTCTGTTATGTATTTGGGTATCCAAACAATAAGATTAAACTAAGTAATTCCCAGTCCAGGTTTTAAAAAGATGTGTCCCTTAAAGGGTTGCTAAAAATAACATTTATTTGGTGTAATGAAAGGTTTATGCGGTTTAAAACGCGTCTATTTTTACAAAACTCATCGGTCTGAAAAGCGAGGTGTCCTCTGATTGGCCAGCTATCCAGTGCGTTGGGATTGGCCAAATACCTCAAGCGTGTGACGGAAATGTTACGCCCCTTAACATACTGTGATGCCTTGTCCGGCCAGAGTGAAGAGACAAAAACATAAAAACCCATTATAAACTAGGAATTTGTTGCTTCCAGTGGGGACATAATTACTGATTATAATGACTTGTACTGTCTTTTTACGCATTGCGTTGCGTATCGCGCCACGTAAACATAAAACCATGTCTGCATTTGTGATCAGAGAAACTACAAACAACATGCCCTACTCTACACTGCTCAAAACTCGCGTTTGAATTGTCAGTGGCAAATTCTTTAAATATGAAAACGTACTAACAGTCTGTGAGTCAGAAGCACCAGACTGTCCTTGCAAAGTTGGAATTGCCCCACTTTATAGAAACAGACACCGGCATTGTAGGCTACTCTCCCAGGAAACAGTCCTCGTTCTCCATAAAATGTGCTGCACACATCTGAATATTTGGGTTGAACTGTTTGCTTTCATAACGAAACACACAGCTTCTCCATATGGCGGCGGCAACAATACTACAGCGAGAATAAAAGTTACGCCTTCTTTCTTTGCGTGAACATTTGGGCGGCGTTATGCAAATCTTCCCACACAGTGACGTAGACATGTGGGAGCGTGTTAGAACGAGCCGTTTTAGGTAGGCGTGGCTGACTCTTAACTTTTATAAAGAATATCTCTTTGGATTTGAGACTTTAGTCTTTGCAACTTTACAGATCTTCTTTGTGCACCAAGAGCTTGTAACACAAAGAGAAAGGAAAACTTGAAATCGCATCATATGACCCCTTTAAGTGGAAGATGATATTATAAGATATCAGCGTTTAGTGTGGGTATGATAAAAATATACTTTAGTGTCTGCTTTTGGTCGATAAACAGATGTTACCATTGATTGAAACAATATTGCTATTTTAGACTGATTGTTGCCTGTTGCTCTTAGTTTTAGTATTGTTTTTAAATATAGTGGTGTCTGCACATTAAAAATCAGCGGGACATATAAATCACGACCAAATTTTAACATATTTCCAAGTGGAACTGCTTATCATGCTAAGAAAAAAAATGTACGAGGGGGGCCTTATATCAGTTTGATTTTAGGTAGGAAAGAAAGTACTTTAACTTTGTGCATTTCACCATTAAAATTAATTTTTTTGTTTTTGCATGTTCACCGCAATGCTTTGCATTCTTGTGTAATTCCGTCATGGTCTTTGCTTTAAGTGACATTAAATCCGGGTTCCCCTTGATGTGTGAATTGGTCTGCTGAGCATGCTTTACGTCTACAGCATTGTAATGTCTATCATAATGTCGTCTATTGTCATGTGGGAGTGCTCTTTATGTTTTTCAGAGCAGGTGGTGGGCTTTGAAGGACCAGTTAAGAGTGGCTCTGAGTATTTTAATGGTCCCGTTTTCTTTGCCTCCGTTTAAGACCTTATTCTAATTAGTGTCTCTCTTTTCTCTAATTTACAACAGTTCTTTCTGAATTGTTTTTAAGGGTCTGGCTTTAATTATAAGGGGTGTTGGTATGGGGAATTGCGAAAGCTCACCGCAAGGCCTGTTGGGTTGCAGACAAGTTGAGCAACATAAGCAATTAGGAAATTCCTGTGTCCTATTCAGCTGGTCTCTGACAGTGGCTATTTCTTTTGGAGGAGGAAAATAGTCGAATTCTTCTGAAAAAAAACTTGCGTTAAGGAATTGAACTATTTCTGACCTTCTGAACTTCTTGTGTTTTTCTTCATGCATCTGAGATGACGACTGCGAGCGCTATAAAGCTGAGTGATTGGAAACAATTAACATGCCCTGTAAACTCTGGGTTCAGAGGGATTATATGGCACTGGGAAATGTTTGCAGATGGGATATGAATATTTCAGAGATAATGTGAAACAACTGACTTTGTAAATTCCCACTGAGACCTTCTTGGACGTACTTCTAGGTAAACGATCTTGTGGCACTGATCAGGGCAACAGGTTTTGGTTGTGTTGTGGTTCTCACACTGCGCTCGGAAACTGCACGCAGACATGATGCTGGCTTTGAGGTTTAGTTTTATTTATTTGACAGGACCTGCTGCTTATGTTACAGGCTGTGGCGCAGACATCACTGTGATTCCTTTTCGAGTAGAGCGTTCACCCTACAGAAACGCCGAAAGAAAACTTGTTCTCAGCCAAAACTCGAGAATATGCAAGACTGTTTACTGTACATGGCCAAATGTCTGGACAAACTTGTGATTCAGTCATTCCAGCCGCACCCAAAATTGAAGTACACAGCCATAGACAAACAATGAGAGTAAAATGGACCATATTGAGAAGCTTTAGGATGTGATGTGGTGCCATCACAGGATACCACCTCTTTAAAATAGTCACATTTCAGTTTTGTCCTCATGCTCTCGACTATGGAAAGGAAACGCAAAGATATTTCAGACTTTTTGAAAGAGTTTAGGCAAGGCACTTTCCTGTTTTAATACATCTATACGCACATGCACAAAAAATAGCCAATGCAGAAATGAGATGGGAGTTGTATAACTTGATTGACCTGCACAGAGCATTGAAATCATCCTGAATGAACACCTTTGGGATTAAGCTGGAAGACCCTAATGCATGTTCTGCAAGATTCCCCTTTCTGTCAAACATATTTTATTGGACTGTCCAGCTTTTAATGCATGTAGAAAACTATTTTATGAATTGAACTCACTTAAAGATTTATTTAGTATAATTTTGGCAGAAAAAGTTTTAGAATTTTTATCATGTTAATGCAAAAAATCTTGTGTAATATAACTTGTTTGTTTGTTTCCTGGTTTTTATTGTATTTGTTATACTTGTATTTTTTTATTGTTTTTGCCATGAAAATAGCCTTAGATGCTGACATGGCATTAAATAAATGTATACTACTACTTGGGATGAAGCTGAATGTCAGCTAGTCTGACTGTCTGTCTGATATCAATGCCTGACATTAATGTTCTTGGGCTGAATGGATCCAAATCCCATTGCAACATCAAATAGGGACTAGGCATGCAAAAATGCATTCCTTTTCATCGATCTGATAATTAAGATTTCTTTTTTTTTCAAATGCATTTTGTGGAGAATAAACTTAGAAGTGTTCTCTAATGCATGTCTTGATGATTATTTGTTCATCATGAGCTCCATTCCATTAATGTGTAGTTATTCTTTAAGCCTCCTTGATTTAAAAGATGGCCATTTTTGGTTCAATAAATTCCACATGGTATTCAAATCTGTTATGCATATTTAATAGACAGTCTACCAAACATCTGTTTGTTTGTGTTACTTTGCAGACTTTCATATTACCCACTTTCTATTGGATCAATAATAAATTAAGACCTCATTGCAAAAACCTCTAGGTACATCTGAGATTTTTCTTCTACTGTTTATCGGGCTCCTATGAAAATAACATTGGACATTTTTAAAAAGGCATTCAATAACTCCCTTATAACCCTTTTTTGCTGTTAAAGTAAAATTACTGAACCTAAATATAGGAGCCTGAAATTTTTTTTTTTTTTTCAAATGTAAATTCCAGTGCAAAAATTCAGTTCTTGAGACTTCTCAAGAAACTCTCCAGTTGCAGTCCTCAGCATATTTTTGGAAATAATTATGAATAATTTCTAAATCATTTCTGACTGAATTGTGACCCAGTTTCATATGTGCCCAACTCAATATAAACACTTGTTATTTTGAAATAAGATACTTGATGAACAAGTATACATTTCACAAAGTTGTGTTGGCGTAGTGGTTAAAGAGTAACCCTAAAGGTTCTACATTCAAACCACATAAGGAGTGAACCGTAAACTGGACAGTTGCTGAGTTACCCAGTAACCATTGCACTCCTGAGGAGAGGATGACCCTGTAGTAAAAATGTACCATCCTTTGCTTTGGATTAGATGTGTCTCATAAATGTCTCATTCTTTACGTTATAGGACTGGACTCAAATTGTCTAAAAAAAAAACATAGCTTCTTGTCATGTGATCCCTACAATAGTCCAGATTTTCTGTTCAAATGAATGAGGCAGTGCCCTTGTTGTGTGTTTGAAGAAAAGGCTTACGAGTCACACCCCTGGCCAAGTCAATAGATCTAGAGTTACGAGCCCAGTGGTTTTGCAATCCTTCATTTAGAAGAACTTTTCGTAATTTATTCTTTCTTTCTTCTCAAGGAAATAAATGTCTGGTATTGCAAACACTATAGATTCTGGTGTTCATCTTGCATACTGCAGAATAACCTACCAAGTCTCCCAAGTATGGATCTCCTCATGCTCTGCTATCTCCTCTCCTCCATTTGCACCCCATCCAGAGGTCTAATCTGTCCTGTGGTTAATGTTTAGATGTAGACCAAAGGGTTCACATCTGCTGTTAGCGATGTGCAATACAATGGCCCAACGGTTCATCAGCAGAGCAAGACCGCTTCCCTCCTAGGTTAATCGCATGCTAACCTCTACTACAAAAGGCTCATGTTGCCGTTGATGCCTTGTTGTTCCTCCTCCTCTTGTCATGCTAATGCATATTTACACATGCAAAAAATGGACCCATTGTGCCAAGATATCTGCGGCACAGGAGGAAGTGATGTGTGTGTGTGTATCTGTGAAAGTGTGTCCGAATCCATCTCTGGTTTGAGTAATAAGTGTGAAGTGCTCCTCCCATGCTGGATTGAGGAAAGGCATGTGGGAACGAAGAGCAGTCGTATCAGAGGAATTGGGGGGAAGGGTCGTCCCTGTTTATACGTCATGCTTGAATAGATAGTGTGGCGTATAGGTGGACCTTTGTTAATTTTAAATGCAAGCAATATCCCGCGCTAGGGTGACACTTCAAGCACATATCCGTTCCCGTGGATTTTCAGTGACCCGTCCAAAGTCGTTACAGACCCGGCCAACATTTGTAAACGTTTCTGCAGATTCTATCACTGTTGTTTTTATCAGTTTGAGGCAGCAGACCGAATAGCATGCGCGTCTCTGCATCGTCTCTCGCTCCGATGTCAAAGCTGGCAAAATGAAAACATGCTTTTATTTAGACAATTCCCTCTTTTGAAGCTGCACATCTGGTGGCTATTGTAATGACAGTTAACATAACATTTAGGATGAGTAATAATTATTCATGACATTTGTTTACAAGCAAAAGCAATTCGTGTTTGTGGTCTTTCTGTGCCTCTCGGTAAACATTCTTCTTTTGAAGGGAATTAAAAGGCCGTCTGGCAATAAAAACAGGTTTGCGGTTCCTGAATTTCAAAAGAAAACTGCAGAGCTTCACAGACTAATCATTCCACATTTGCAAAGGCTATTCTCCTGAGTGGAATGTCATCATATCAAATGACAGCGCTTACGGACTTTTTGCGGCCTCATTTTATTCGGTCACTTCATAAGCAAACGTTTGATCCTCTCTTTCGCAGGTGATGCCTTCCCAGGTGCCTCTAGCCCATTCCTCGGCGGATACGTCAGCGCCTCCAGTGCTCACGGGTCGTCGGATCCGGCCTTCCGAGCCCCAAACTCAGCCAGCCTGCAAATGGCCCAGCTCTGGGCCTCTCACCCTCATGAAGGTAAGAATCGCAGCCTTTCTATTGGCGCTTTTCCACTGCATGGTACGGTTCACTTTTGGGGGGTTTTCCACTGGGTACGGTACCTGGTACTTTTTTTAGTACCACCTCGGTTGAGGTTCCAAGTGAACCGTACCGGTACCAAAACGTGACGTTAAACTCCTCTGATGACTGATTGGCCGGAGAGAATCGTCACTACCTGCGTCACTGAACTTGCGACACAAACACAACAGAACCGCTTGATTTAAATCAGCACAGCCAGCGAAGGATCGAACACAACTGTTTTGAACGAGCGCACCTTTTTTTAACAACCAAAAAGGGACTGTTTCATTGTCTTTTGAGGAAGTACAGACACTCCTCTCGTTGATAGCAGAGGAGCGGATCCAGCGAGAGCTTGATGGGGCGACGCGGAGTGAAAAACTTTTTCAGGAGTCACGGCAGTAGAGGACTATAACGACATGTGAATAATCCCACCCACTGTAAAGCGATACTAAACTGCAGTGGAAACGCAAACCGAGCCGAGCCGTGCCGTGCCGAGTTGTACCGCGCAGTGGAAAAGCACCATATGTGTCCTGCGAGAAATGGGGAGAAACATCGCAGCATGTCCATGCTTAAAACAAAGTGAGACCTGCATTTGTACAAGGCAGCCTGAACGTATTGGGTTTAACGATTAGGTTTGTTGGCAGATCAGTGAACTCAGACAAAGGCTGTAGTCAGAGGTCTGGGTGACAGGCAGGACCGGGTGGACGGGCTAATGGAAAAAAACACACCGTCCACTATATGACCCACAGGGACTTTTAGGTGGCTTTATATTTGAAGTTTATGGAAATCGACTTGGTATTGGAAGTACGAGCATGTGCTGCGGACTGTGCTTGAGCAGATAAAGGTGCAGTATTGTTTTTGATAAGCGAGTGTGTGTGGCTGGTTAAGGCTGTCGGCCAGTGATGTGTAATATGCAGTCATGTCTGATGTCTACGATGGATTACCCTCTCTCTCTCTCTCTTTTGAAGTCAATAAACTAGATTTGTGTGAATGGTGTGCAACGACTGTAGAAAAGACAATAAAAAATCAATTTCGTTCCTGCAATCCTAATGTAGAATAGGCCACATCTGACAGCCGCTCTGCTGCAACGTAATTGTAACCAATTCCGTTCTTGAAATAGCTTGTGTCGGTCAATAGTCAATATTTAAGAGATTTGACAGAGCTTAAGATATATATATATATATATATATATATTAGTGCTGCAGTTCTTTGTATAACAGTGCTATGTATATTATATTGTATTGCTGTCTTTAGATACAGAGCCTTGGCTTGAAGTAGCTTATAAGGGCTAAATTTTTGTCTGTGCTAGTTAGTACCATAGTTCAAATCACACAAGATTTTGATCAAAATACAGTAAAAATTTTATAATATTACCATTTAAAATAACACTTTTTTTATTATTTGAATATATTTTAACATGTAATTTATTTCTGTGATACAAATCTGAATTTTCAGCATCATTACTCCGGTCTTCAGTGTCACATGATTCTTCAGAAATCATTCTGATATGCTGATTTGCTGCTCATAAACATTTCTTATCAGTGTTAATAAGAACTAGAGAGACATTAGAGAAACTGATTAGGCTAATATTTTTGTGGAAACAGTGATACATTTTCTTCAGGGTTCTTTGATGAATAGAAAGTTCAAAAGAACAGCATTTATTTGAAATAGAAATATTTTGTAACTTTATAAACTTATTTACTGTCACTTTTGATCAATTTGTGTCCTTGATGATAAAAGTATTAATTTACTTTTTTTAAAAATGGTACTGTGTAGCCTTGTGGTTAGTGCGTTGACATATAGCACAACTGCGCTCACGTCGACCCGAGTTCGAATCCTGCCTCGAGGTCCTTTGCTGATCCTGCTCCCTTCTCTCCTCCCAGTGCTTTCCTGTCAGCTTTCCACTGTCCTCTCACAATAAAGACATAAAAGCCCATAAATATAACTTGGGAAAAAAAAAACTTACTGATTCTAAACTTTTGAACAGTAGTGTACCCTTTTTAAACCATTAAATTTAAGTGTATAAATGGCAATAAAATCTGGATCTGGAATTATACAAGTATAATGTAACACTGTGGCAGCAATGGCGTATAATGATTAATGATTTCTTTCTTTAATCCATTTTAACCAATGCTTCCAAAGCTATCACAAATCATTCTTGCAATTTTTTTTTTAAAAACTCCTCTATATCTGTAGTTTCCACTCAGGTAAAAAAAATCTGAATGTCATAAAAACATAAATAATAAAGCACCATAGTTTATGTGCATGCCATCTTACAGAGTGAATAAATAAATTAACTGTTATTTATTCATTCATTCACAAGCAAAGCTTTATGCACATTACAGAATTGATTTATCTTGGTGTTTCCATCCAGCATTTCCTTAAACTCACATAAAATATGCAGATAAAACCTGGCTTATATTAGCTAGATAACATTACCTTACAGATAACGTTATGGGCAGATATTTCAGTTTGCGCAATACATGTATACAATCAACCAATGTAAGCTTTAGTATCAGTGCAGTGTTACATCAGCTGGCCCAAAACTCAGCGGTCCACCAAACCACTCTCCTTGTTGAGCCCTGAGTTTTGAGATCTTTATTTTGCCTTGCAGTTGCTTTACACATTTCCTTCATATTCTCTCCTCACCTCATCCAGTGTGTAAAGTCAAGCCCTTATCTGTGCTCTAACTTCAAACTTGCACGCTCAAGCAAGATGATTCATTCGACACTGAAGCCGTTCCAGCCCCTGCCATTTTGAGAAGACAGAGACTTCAGCTCTCAAAATGGTTCACATGTATACCAAACAATCGAAAGAAAAGCAATGCTAGCTCTGTAAAAGGGCGTGGGTGGATTATTAACAAGGTTTGTTGAAGGGCCTTGTACCCATAGGCCTTTGTTTCAAGTCCCCACAGAGAGAGTACAGATGAATTGTCTAAAACCTTGGCACAGATCATAGCAAGCCTGCCTTGCTCTGCCTGCGTAGAAATGCGATGAATAGCTGACATTTAAGTGTACTATGTCTCCGCAGCCTGTGAAAATATTTGAACATGCCTGTTTATTCTGAAGGGTGCACCTGGCTCTTATTAACTGAAGGAAGTCGAAGTAGCAGCTGTGGAATTTGGCTATTTTTACACGAAACGTGCGAAACAATAAGGTACGCCGCGCACTCCCTCCGCTGCGGATTGCAAATACTCCATAATCAGAGGGGAAAAAACGCTGCTGTGCTGTCTGATTTATCTTTTAAGTTCAATTAATAAACATGAATCGCAGAGAACTGTGAAATTTTTGCAGATTGTTTCGTATATGTAGCGGGTATTTGCACGATAACTCCTTGCGTGTCGGTTAACTTTAAAATACACAATTTATTCGAATGAGATCTTTGCGAGGATGAGGTGTTCCACAACAGTGGAGCCTTGTGTTACGGTTTGAACCTCGTCTCTGTTTATTTTAGACAAGATTCTGAGTATCCCTGGAATGTGTCCTCCATGGTTTTAATTCGCAGGCCGATGTGGCTTCGCAGCTGCACCGCTCCTTTGTTTTGTCCGAGCATGTGTCTGTGGCCGTTATCTGCAGCGGTCTGTGGATTGTAATCAGATGAGTGGCCGTTGATGTCCGCTCACCTTTGGACTGTGCAGGAGATGATGGTGGCTGTGTGATTGATAGAGCATCCATGCCTGCTGCTCCCGTCGCATGTTGGACTCTGCTCAGAAAGGAATGCCCCTCTTTGACTATGACTACGATGATGGATTTGCTGGCGCAGGTAGCGCTTTGATGTTCTGCTGCGTTTCCTGTAGCGTCCCCGGGGTCCAGATGACGGTTTTGAATACTGATGTGTTTGTGAAATTGGAGGTGTATAATAAAGATAATGAAAAGAGAGAGTGTGGAGGCGGATGCATGTTGGCAGAAATACTGTAAGGTGCCTCTTTCTGGTGCACACGAACGGGTTTGTTGAAATTCTTCTTCTTCTGACCTTTGCAGCCCCTCTGCGCCTAACTGCAGGTCTTGAACCACCTGCTCTCCTTCAAAGCCTTTTTCTATGACTTTTATATAGAACCTCAGGGAACAGTTTTTCTCTTTTATGTCAGCAAGGGTATGTCGTAGCATCTTTTGCTTTTGAATGTTAATGGCCTCCTTTTTTGACTGTTCCTTTTTGAGCTAAATTCCCCTCTCAACACGTAGCCCATTTACACGTAACCTTCCGCTGTCCTTAGTAGTAGATCCCTAAAGAATGAGCTAGGTTAAATGGTTCTGTGCTCCAGAAAACACGCACATCTTTCCTCTTTACAGTCACACTGACTAAACCAGTTATGGTAAAACACCACTTTTTCTTTTTAAAATTATTATTATTAGTAGTGTTAGTATCAACCCTTTACATTGCGAGTAAATCACTTGCATATGCGACTAAATCTTCACTCTGGGCGACTAAATTATGTCTAATATTAGCCAATGGCTAATAGTATAAGCTTAGCACAGATATATTTTCACTCTCAAAACACTCTGACTGAGCGCTTCAGAGTTTCACTCTCCGTCAAGCGATCTGTGCTATTTTTCAGTTCATCTGAATGGATGCGCAGCGTACCTGTATTTGACGCACTGTAAACTCTAGTGTGAACGCGCACGACTCGCCGTCGCTTTGCTTTTTTTCTCACACGTAAAGAAAGACAGAGCGAGAGAGTCTTGCATAACATGCAGAATTGACGCGCTACATGTAAACGTTATACTTCGTTGTATTTTCCTGTCAAAATAACAGTTCCTTTGAAATTCTTCAGCTTTTAAGAACTGCCGGATTCTCTGGCAGTGGCTGGCGCTCATTGGCTGGCGCTCACCTATTATTAATATTCATGAATCCAGCAGCTCATTAATCCTTAGTGCGTTTTATATAGGGTTGGGAATTGAAAATCGATTCCGATTCCAGAATCGGATACTTGTTGTTAAATTCCGCCTATCGATTCCTATGCACTTTTTTTTTTTTTTCTTCATCTGTGAGGACAGGACCTAGCGATCTGCCAGGACCTTGCTCGCTAATCTAAGTGCTCCAAAGTTTGGCTACATTTGCGATCAGAAATAATATCTGTGATAGCTAAACATGTTGTAAGAGAGGTGTCACCACCATCATGACAAAGCACTTTAATTTAATAGATCGGTAATGATCGCGAACACGATTCAAACACCAACGTGATTCTATTCCTAAATTACAATGATTCGTCTGTTTCATTCCTCAACGTGTGCGATCAATGTTGTGATCACGT
The DNA here is from genome assembly GCF_001515645.1 of Sinocyclocheilus grahami. Lineage (NCBI taxonomy): Eukaryota > Metazoa > Chordata > Actinopteri > Cypriniformes > Cyprinidae > Sinocyclocheilus > Sinocyclocheilus grahami. The sequence goes on along the minus strand of NW_015505216.1, from coordinate 3,872,864 downwards.
GGTTCGTCCGTGCAGCATACGATTACACCAGTGTGATTTGAACATTTAAATCTATTGCAGTGTTTCCCCTGCCATTATATTAGGGGGGCTGCACCCCCCCCCCCCCCCCCCCGCACAACACATTTTGTTTTTGTGATCAGAGATGGGGCTCGTCGGGGCCACCCTCGGCAGCATCAACGCATGCTTCATCTAAGGGATTTTCGGAAATACATTGTATTTAATTTAATTTTCTCTATAGCGCCAGATCACAACAGAAGTCATTTAAAGTTACCTTTCCGATATAACAGGTCTATAGCTTGTTCTTTTATTAAACATACTAAATAGCCTTATTTAATTTATCTTATTTACACGATGGCATGTCATTTCGGTCTCTACATTATGGTCGTGCTCTCTGTATCACGCACAGTATATTTTATGTCATAACAAATGTAAATACACAAAGAATTTCTGAGCAAAAAATCATAAGGCTATTGTAAGAATAAATTAAACTTGTTTTTATGCTTTCAAATAATTAGACGTGCTAAAGCAGAATTTGGTAACAATAAACCATAAGTTTGGAAAAAATAAAACATTTCATAGGGCCCTAAACATGTAATTTTTGTTAAACTTTTAATATATTGATGTTAAATTGTTTGTTTCATGATTTTAATTAGTTAGACATGCTTTTTGGTTAAAATTTAATTTAACCATTAAAAAGGAGTCCAGAAAAAAAAACAATGGAACCCGCCCCCCTCAGTCTTTTCAGCCACACAGTATCATTATTTCAAATCACAAACATTCAAATCACAGAAGTACTGGGATAAAAGTTTATAGCTCAGATATAAACTCTGATGTGTACGGTAGCGATTAAAATAGAGTAAATATCCTTTTGAAAGTAATTTGACACTTCAAATGAAGATTTATCGATTGTAGGTGGTGAAAAGGGGCTGTTAAAATGTATTTGTCTTTGAATCATAAAAGAGATTTGTTCAAGAACGCTGATTCATCCAGTAATGAAACAAGTACATCTTGAGCGAGTCATTTAATCATTCATTCATAAATTACATGGGATTTTGTTTAGTTGTCTAATGTTTTTTATTCAGAATCATGAAAAAAAAAAAAATCAATTTATCCAGAATCATGCAGTTCTATTTTGCACACAAACAGCTCTTAAAGAGTTTTTATGTAGCCTGTTGATTTTTGTTCATGGTATTCATTTCCAATAAATGGTTTGCAAAAAAGAGACACAGGATACATTTTTTATATCATTATTTAATCACATTGGAATCGAAAAGAATCTGAATCGATAAGCGGAATCGGAATCAGATTTGATCGAATTCAAACGATACCCAACCCTAGCTTTATATCGTTCTTAGTAGAATTCGTATTTATTATTATTATTATTATTATTACTACTACTACTATCTTATCAGTATTATTGTTATTTTTTCCCCTTTTTTTTTTTTTTTTTTTTTAAAAAAACATTGAACTTAGGACTGGTGGTGTTTTTTTGGTTATTCA
>NW_015505216.1:3867201-3871221 GCF_001515645.1 Sinocyclocheilus grahami | reverse complement strand
AGAAATCTTTTTAAACATTAAAAATGTCAGTTTTACTGTCACTTTTGATCAATTTAATAAGTCCTTACTGAACAAAATTATATAAAAAAAAAAAAAAAAAAAGATTTCTTTCCAGTAATCATGAGGGAACTGAAGTCGTGTACATTCATTGGTCAAAATGTGTGGGAACCCTGTATCTAGCTTCCTGGCTTGTCAGGAAGTTTCTCTACATTAGGCACATTGTGGTGCAGAACTGTTGGAAATGGCAGTGGCAATAAAAACTAATTAGTCTGCAGATATCGTGTAGGCTGAGACTTTCTCACTATTTCACTTTAGAGAAAGTGAGATTAACTGAGATTTGATGTGCCGTACATTGAGAGCACGCCTGCTTCCACCACACCCCTCACGAGGCATGCAGAAGAACACAGAAATAAATGTGGCGCTGCAGTTCTAGCCCTGTTGCTAAGAGTAGGACGCCTTCAATCATCTCTCGGTATGGTGTGGGAATGCAATCAGTGGCATAGCAGTACCCAGTCACCTGAGATGTACTAAATAAAGCGACAGCCTTTGAACCACCGCTCTTCTTACATGTAGTGTCATAAAGACACACACTGTGCAATGTACACTTTAAAACAAGGTTGTATTTTTAGACCGTGAATAACACTTAATGTTCTCACGTTACTGTTATCACTAATTATGAAGACTTTGCTTTGACTGCGAGGCTGCGATTGTAGATAAGTGTTGAGTAACCCTGGTGTTTTATTTGCAATGTTTCGTCTCCGACTCCCAATTAAAATAAAAATGAATGCAGGCCTACCATGTAAATGTAGCTTATTTAGACAGATCGACCGATGAATGTCTTTGCCACCCGTACAATGCATAAATAAACAGCTCAACCACTGGCATTTTGGCAAGCGTGTGACTAAATAATATTACCGCACTAGCTTTTTGGGCTGACAATATGTGTTTTAAGCAGCCCTGCCTGCTCTGTCCGAGGAATTTAATCTATGGCATATGCGATCCACAGAGAGAGATTGAAGACACGTTTCGGTTTCTGAGGCTTTGAAGCCGTTTCCATGCCGTTTCCATAAAACTTGCTTCAGAGCTCTGGTAACGCTCATTGAAATGGGCGACCTTTGACCCTAGCCCTCTATCTACCCTATATCTGTCTCTCTCTAAACATTGCGTCGAAGAACTGACCGCTCCGGGCACACACAAGTCAATCCATAATGGTTGATGTGACCTGATTTGAATTGCATTGATGGTAAGAACTAATCCATTACACCTAAGACACTCCCGCTGTTGTTCATAAACTGAACTTGTCAATATCTGTGTGCAGAGGAGACGGTCTGTTCATACTGCAAATTTGATTGCCAAGAATGAAGAGTTTTCTATACACTTGTTTAGGGATGCACCGATATGAAAATTTTGGCCGATACCGATAACCGATTATACTTTATTTTTGAAAGCTGATAACCGATATGTTGGCCGATAAATCTATATCCAAGTTATTATATACTTTGAGAGCCTGATTACAAAAAAGGTCTCATCATTAAAAGCCACAACATAAGCAGCCTAGTTTGAACGGTGTACGTTTTAAAAATAATTTTACTCTCCCATTACCAAATTTAGTCATAAAGTCTTACAAATAAATAAAATAATGCATAAATAATGCAAACAAGTCACTGGACATCATTACACGTGTAAAGAATCAAAATGAATGTAACCAAACGCATTCTATATGAGATAAATCAGATATACATCAAATAAACACAATATTACAACGTACAATTGCACAAAAGGCTGAAAACGAACAGCGCGCATCTGAAGTGTCTCTGAAGGAAATAATGCATTATTTATCGGCTTTAAGATATCGGCCAAATTTTCTTATCAGGCTGATACCGATAACAGAAAAAATGAGCATTTCTTGGCCGATACCGATATGGTGGCCGATATATCGTGCATCCCTACACTTGTTGTAATCTGTTTATTAGGAAATTAGTTCTAACCCTCTGCTTTCTGGTCATCTTCAGTTGCAGTAATTTGTTGTGAAATCTTAAAATGTGCTTCAGCAGCCATGTGCCCCTGTAGCTTGGCCATAAATCCAATAATAACGGCTGCTTGACCTTTCTCCAGCAAAGCCTCTCTGAACGTGTTGCAATTTTGCCAGAGGGATGGGAGAAGCGCACATTCCAGCCTCATTTCGCTCCATTCATTTGCAGCAGAAGCCGCTCTCGCTTCTCGTTTCAGCAGCTAGCATTTAGCGTGAACACATCGTTTACGCCGCACTCTTTGATTTAGTGGTTACTCATCTCTTCAGGGTGTTCTTATGAGTCATTCCAGCACCACCTAACCTCTCGCCAAAGTGCCAAGCCTGCATGACACAGCCTCTTGTGTTCTGAGTAATTGCGTGCTTTTAAGATGCGGCCGTCCAAAAACAAACATTTCATTTGCCTGTCCTCATGCAGAGTCGCTCTCGGATCTGTGTGCACCAGGGGCCAGGGTGGTACGGGCCTGCCAGTTCACTCCATAAAAGCAGCAACAGGCTTCGTATGCGCCTCGGGTCCTGCTGGTTTTAAATGCGAGCGTGCCCCACCCACAATACATTGCAAGTCTCACAATGGAGGTTCTGAGTGAAGGATGTGATCCACCCCTTTTGAATGTATCTTCTACAACCAGGAATGATGAATGCACATGCATGACCCTATATATCTTCCAGAGGATTATGCTCGCAACATTTCATCCTCCCCTTTGAATGTCGAGCATTTCTATCTTTAGAGGGCTGTTTGTTCTTAGCCCTGACAACCCTTTTGTCTTTCATTTAAAGCTGATTTTTTTAAAGGAGGGATAATGTTATGTGTCAGCACTATTTTTGTGTGCCTTTGTGCTTTTGTTTATGGCTGTTTGTAGTGTTTGAGGTTATGAATATGCATTTGTGCGTCTTTGCCCGTGGTGAAATCTTAGATGAAATTCATGACTTTGCATGTGTGAATGGCCGCTCCCCAGTTACCAGATGTCAGGTTTGAGAAATATTTCTCTCCCTTTGCTTTGGGTGGTAATAAGTCAATTTTATGATTGGGCTGAGGTGAGCTGTTGCTCCGGCTATGAAGCAGATTCATGAACTGATAAGATAATAAATCGTCAAATCTGTGTATTTGTAAGTGTGCATAATTTGGCTATGAATAATGACACTGAAAGATTTTTGCTCAGCTGGAAAAAGGTTTTGTCGACCGATGTACAGTCAATGACTCAAGTGTCACTGTCATAAACTATTTTCAAAGGTTATTGTACTAACGTCCATTCTGCCTGATGATAGGTAGATGCAGATGCTGCATTAAATACAGGAGATAGTACTGACAGTTTGGGCCACTCCCGTAGTCTCTCGAATAACAGGACTTTATATGTCTGTACTCTCTCTCTCTTTTACAGGTTTTCCTCACTTGCCAAGCAGTTTGTACCCCAGCCCTTACATTCCCTTGGGCCACCTTGAGCATCCACAGCTCAGCCAACATGCACTCTTTGACTCACAAAAAGGTCTGTATATGTCTGTGAAATAACATGTTTAACCATTATCACTGTGATTTATGCGTGTATATGACTACCATATAGTGGTTCAATGGATCACAAATCTCACGGTCCGGATCACATTACGGTTGTTGACCCACGGATCGGATAATTTTTCGGATCAGCAAGAAAAATAAAAATATTTCAATTTAACTTGCTTTCCATTTATTACTTAAAGCGAAGTACTTCTTTGATACCACAGCAAATACTACTAGATTAACTAAGAAAGTTTAAACCTGATTAAAGAGACAAGAGAACAGCCAGTAAAAATAAGAACAAATACACAAATTACAAGCATAGATAAATACAGCAGAATATGTTACAATTAAAATAAGGTTGGTAGTATTCAAATACAGAAATGTAATAATTAGGGAAAATAACACTGCATAGTGTTCACTGCATTAATTAAATATAGATTTTTATCACAGCTCTTTTGTTGTTTGATGATCATTAATGACAGCAGCAGTATTTATAGGC
>NW_015505216.1:3864062-3866391 GCF_001515645.1 Sinocyclocheilus grahami | reverse complement strand
AGCGAAGTACTTCTTTGATACCACAGCAAATACTACTAGATTAACTAAGAAAGTTTAAACCTGATTAAAGAGACAAGAGAACAGCCAGTAAAAATAAGAACAAATACACAAATTACAAGCATAGATAAATACAGCAGAATATGTTACAATTAAAATAAGGTTGGTAGTATTCAAATACAGAAATGTAATAATTAGGGAAAATAACACTGCATAGTGTTCACTGCATTAATTAAATATAGATTTTTATCACAGCTCTTTTGTTGTTTGATGATCATTAATGACAGCAGCAGTATTTATAGGCTGCTGTCCCTTTAAGACCTGATGCACGAATCCGATATAATGATACACATCACATCTGATTTCTTTCTCAGCTGTTTTCATTCACTTGAGACATAACTGACTGCGCTTACCTGAATGATTGTCAAGATGGTTATTTTGTCATCATTTTATGTGTGTGTCTGTTCAGAGGATTCAGAAGAGGATTCAGTTCGGTGTTCGCACGCTATCTGAAACGTGTGTTCGTGCTTCATGTGTGTGCGGCTGTGCGCGTAGAGAATAGCGCGCGAGTAACGAATCAAGTTCTCTTTCACCTTTTCTCTCTGGAATAGTTTAAAATTCGCTTGCTTTTGTAAATACGAACAAATAATAAACTTATACTCTATTATGGTTAAATTTCAACTACGATCCGTTTAACCACTACTATCATAACATTTAGGCCTGTATGTTTATATAAAGTTATCTATCAGGGTGAATCTCTCTGAACTGAAGAATTATCCAGGTCATGGTTCACCCCAAATTCAAAAGGCAAAAAAACAAAACAAAACCTACAGCAATGCAAAATAATAAGAATAGTAGTAATAATTGTTTAATATCAAAATTACTATTAAGTATTTTTGGTAGTTTTTCTTGTACTAAATTTATGTAGGAATTCAATGTTCTTATTTTACTTATTTAATCATGCATCTTTATTTGATTTTGTCAAAGAGTTTTTTTTCTCCGTATTTTGATTTTGGGATTTCTTCATGAAAGTACCCGTAGTATATATATTTCTCCTGCTCACGCTCCACACGTCCCGGCTTTCTGAATGTTCTCTTTCACACTATTATTATTTTCTGCAATATGTTATCAGATGGAAATTAGGCTTTAGAACTAAAGTGTGTATGGATGAGTGGTTTGCTAGCTATTATGTTAGATGGACTTCTTTAGAGCTATGAACTAGGTCTATATAGACTATTTTAAACCATGTCATTTTTGCAATGGCTTTGTTCATAACCCTGTGTACTTTACTTGTGTCACAGTAAAATGTTACCATTTAAAACTTTAGATTCAACAGATAGCACTTTGTTTTTGTTAGCATTCACTAACTAGCGCTTGAACTTTTACATGTCCTTTGCTTTATACTCTGCTGTACTTGCAGATGGTGTCTCATTTAGAGTGTTTTAACAGTTTGATAATATATGGTCTATCTTTTTTATATGATTTCTGCACTTTTAGGGCCTTTGAGCAGTCTTATCTGTTACACCAGATGTCTGTCAGGCTCACTTTTTCTATTTTGTTCTCATTTTCTCAGAGGGGTTTTACCTGCCAGTTTCAGTGCACTCCCAGTCTGCAATGGCCAGGAGCCCAGTGGCTCACATGCCCGGTTCCTTCTCCAGGGAAAAGGAGGCCCTGCCTCCTCACAAAAGCTCTAAAGACTCAAGTAGGGATCTGGGAAAAGAGAAGCCCAGTAAGAGTGACCTCGGTCACTCCCTCCCAAGGAAGGAACGAGAACGGTCAAAAGAGGAGTCACGGCCCCACAGTGTGGTGGACCTCACCTTGGATGTCAAGGCGGAAGACGAGCGTAGAGTGAGCAACTCTGAGAGGTCTGCGAAAACTGTGGAGCACGCTCTGCCTTTCTCTTACCAGCACTCGCCTGCTCTGAGCACCACGGACACTAAACCCAAACAGTCTCACCTGAGTTTACGAGGCAACTGCGGGACAAGCAGCAGCACACCAACCCGACACCCGAGTACAGAACAGGACAGGAGGGACAGTGACCGGGATGACGAAACCAGCCGACCGTTGAGCCACCTTTCCTCCGACAAGCAGAAAAGAAGTGATTCGGTTGCTACATCAGCTGGCACTCTGCATGTGTCGTATGCCGGTCCCTCTTCCCTGCAGCCCAACCCAACCCATCTCCCACCCAGGCTGTTGTCCTCTGGCACCTACCCTCCCCCTCACCACATGCCGCCCAGCATGTACCCGCTCTACTCTACAGCAAAAGAGCCAGGCAAAGAACACAGAGTGATAGCTCCTACTTATGTGCCTTCTGTCGAGGTTTACGACGAGC
>NW_015505216.1:3819598-3862236 GCF_001515645.1 Sinocyclocheilus grahami | reverse complement strand
ACCAGCACTCGCCTGCTCTGAGCACCATGGACACTAAACCCAAACAATCTCACCAGAGTTTACTTGGCAACTGCGGGACAAGCAGCAGCACGCCAACCAGACACCAGAGTACAGAACAGGACAGGAGGGACAGGGACCGAGATGAAGAAACCAGCCGACCAGGGGGCCACCTTTCCTCCGACAAGCAGAGAAGATGCGATTCGGTTGCTACATCAGCTGGCACTCTGCATGTGTCATATGCCAGTCCCTCTTCTCTGCAGCCCAACCCATCCCATCTCCCGCCCAGACTGGTGTCCTCTGGCACCTACCCTCCCCCTCACCACATGCCGCCCAGCATGTACCCGCTCTACTCTACAGCAAAAGAGCCAGGCAAAGAACACAGAGTGATAGCTCCTACTTATGTGCCTTCTGTCGAGGTTTACGACGAGCGAAAAGGGCCAATTCAAATTGCCTCCCAAGCTCGAGATAATAAAAATGACAAGAGCAGGGAGAGGGACTCGCACAGATCAGCCCTGCAGGTGGGGAATGAGAGAACGCATATGGACCACGGTCAGTCCTCCATTAGGAGCGAGTCTCCCCCTCACGGAGACATTAAGAAAGACATTTTACGAGAGGAAGGCTCGATAATTAGGTCAAATGGTTTGGCCATGAAAAAGCCCTTGCATTTAGAAATGTGCACAAATAAATCTGGAACCAGCCCAGATGCCAGGGACTTATCCAACACTACATCAAAACACACGATCAAAACAGGACTCGAGACCGAATCCCGCAGCCAAGAGCGGGATAGGGTTCAAAGGTCTGCCCATCCGTTTTCTGGAATGGATTCAGCTACGCGCCATTCGGAACCGCATCTGTTGAAGGCCTTGGGTTCCGCCGAACCCAAATGGAAGCCTTTCGAGATGGGCAATTATGCTACCAGTCACATCGCCGCATTGGCGGCCCAACACACCCATGGCACCCGAGGTGAAGAAGAGGGCAAGCGAATGTACCTGGACACTACTGGCTTACATAGACCGGTAGGCACCGGCGGAAGTCCCAAGGGCCACGGGGAGGTTTCGGCCATGCAGAGCCTCATCAAGTACAGCGGCAACTTCTCCAGCGAGTCTGGTTCCAGGCACGGATCTGATAGCCGTTGTCCGTTTGGAGGACTGGGCAGCATGAAACTGGAGGCTGGTTATCCCGGAGTGTCCAGAGTTCAGCACCTTCCGCCCCAGCAGTCTGGAAAGCAGTTGAAGAAGGAACCCGAGAGACCTGAGAGTGCTAAATCCTTTGGCAGAGATGGAAGCACTTCTCAGGGGGAAGCCGAGGTTCGGCATCCACCGGTAGGCATTGCGGTGGCTGTTGCCCGCCAGAGGAACAACAGCAGCAAGCCCAGCTCGGTATCGGACAGGGACAGGCCGATTCTTGGAGGAGCCATCAAAGGTGTGTTGCTTCTTATCTTTAAATGCATTATTCTTAAAGAGATGGTTCACCCAAAAATGAACATTCCGTAATCTGTTACTCATCCTCATGTTGTTCCAAGGCTATTTTCTTCTGTGCTGGCAAAATAAGTCATAATGGGCTAATTTTGAGCTAAAGGCAAAAAAGAAATTTTTTTTTTTAGATTTTAGTTGAATTTGAGGTTTTCAACAAAATGAGTTCATTTAAGCCCTCGTCTAGTGATCCCAATGCTCCAAATAGTAATTAAACATCTAAAATGATATTTAATTGTATGTTTTCTGAGAGGAGTACCTTTTATAAAAAGGTATACCTTTTATAAAAATAGCTATATTGTGATGATTAATACAGTAATTATTAATAAGAAAAGAACTGGATGAAAAGATGCAACATTGCTAGGTGATTTTGCTTTCGAACTTTCAGAAAACAAAATTTTTCTCAAAATTAACTTCGCTGACTCGACTTCAAACGAAGTCAGTCATTTTTTGTCTGATTCCAACAAATCATTTTGAACGTTTTTGAAAATTTGCTCATTGTGACTCATTTTGCCAGCACTGGTCACTTATTCTGAAAAAAATGCCTATTTTTATGTTGTTTTGGACCCCATTGACTTTTATCGTATGTAGTTCTTTTGTGGTCGGCAGAAAAAAGCAGCACAACTAACCCTTTGAGGTGGCAAAAAGTGTACATTTCTGATTTCTGTTGTTACATGCTTTCACGCCTTTAACAAAACTGAAGAACATCACAATGACCCAATCTTATTTTCCGTGGTTACAGCCCATTTACGTGGGCATGCTCGACAGCAAGGTCGCTCGCTCTTTCGTTTCATTTCTTAAACAGCATGAGCTTTGCTATTGCTTTGGCCCACAGCGCTTCCTGTTAGCATAGGGAGTGTGTTAAACCTTTCACTAAGACACCGCATGCTTATAAAGCATAATTTACAGAGCTCTACTAAAGGTGGCAAACAAGCAGTGCATTCTAATATGACTTTAGGTTTGTTGCTTAGCAATCGAATCTGCTTCGGAAAGGGACAGAAAAGGGTGGGGAGAAAGGCATTAATTTATGTCCTCTTATGTGCAAGGAAATTGCTGTAATAACATTAGTCCTCACACTCTGAGAGAAGGTTTGAATTTTCATTTAAAGCAAGTGTTGGGGACAGAGCTTTGCTTGACTAATTTGCCCTCTTTTTGATGCAAACGGATAGCATGTCGGACAGGCTTTTGGTAACCTTGGAAACAGACTGAAACCTTTTCCCTGGAGCATGACAGAGATCTGTGTGCACTTTCGTCCCCCTCCTTGGTTTAGAAGAACACAATCTCTTCTCAGCTGCTGTCTGTCAGTACTGAAAGGTTCAATACATTCCCAACTAAATTCCGCTCAGATACTTTCTGCACGTTTATCTTTTGCTATAGAGGACTCTGTAGTTATGGTATTTTGAACACAGACTTCAAAGGCTCTTTTAGTTTAGTTTGAATTTTGAGATGCTGCTGGTTTTGTCTACTGATTCTCCAAATGGCTTTCTCTATGAAGAGCAATTTGAGCCGTATATGACACTACAGTGGTGTTGAAACATTGATAATTGATTGATGAGCCTCAGTGGGTTTTTTTCCTCTGCGCGGCCTGTCTGTAATCTCATAGATGTGTAAGACACTGCTTATGACTGGTGCTGAGTGTCCGGACTGATAAACACCCTTAGAGTTTGGGCTATTTCTGGAGCGGTGTATTTATAAAGAGAAAACAGTAACATCTAAGTCTTGCCAGACTGGCAGACACTGGATTCGTTGTTTGTAAGCTAAGAATGGTTATAAATGTGTGCACTCGTATCAAACATGTCTTAAATGATGAAAAATTAGATATCATTGGCAAACACTATGAAGTTAGAGGTCCCACTTTATATTATGATGCCTTAATGTATTATGCACTTAAAAATTTTTACTTATTGTGTTCATATTGTATTGCAAAAGACTTTTGCTGCTATTGAGGTGGGATAGGGGTAAGGTTAGGGACAGGTTTGGTGGTATGGGTAAGTTTAAGGGTGGGTTTAGGTGTAAGGGATGGGTCAACAGTGTAATTATAGACAGTAATTAAAGATGTAATTACATGCAGGTAATTTTAAATACAAAACATGCATGTACACAATAACTGCATTGTATCAAATTATTAATTTAAATGTAAGTACATGGTAGTTAAGGCCGCCTAATATAAAGTGGGCTCAAAGCTAATTTGGTTCAAATATTTTGGATCGGATGTCAATGTCTTCAATTGGTGTAATGTCCTGTAGGCCCAATCCACACAGGGGAAGAGCGAGGAGACGAGAGGACACGTCATGGGCACGAGCGCCTGCTGTCGGGACGTGTGGAGCGTGAGCAGGAGAAAGTGTTAAGGTAAGATTAGAGTTTATAAGCGCTGGCGAAAAGTGCCTCAAATGTACTGGGCATTGGTCTAGCTGCTAATTCAATCCTGCGTTTGGAGTTTTAGTTGTTCAGCAGATCTGGAAAAACGCTGGAACCTTCCTTTTTATATTTATGTAAACGTCTCGGTTTTAGTTCACAAGTCATTTCTTAGGATAACTTTTCAAACTCTTTCGTTTGAGATTTATAAAGGATTATGTTTCACTGGCTGTAAATTTTAACTGTGTGGTGACAGCTGTTGATGTTGCTTTAAACAAGACTGAGGGCTGAAATCACATTGACGTTGGTCATTTTTGTGGTAAGCCATACACTCAGTTAGAGGAATAATATGTGTGTGTGTATTTTGTATACAAAATAGTTTTACAAAGAAATGAATAGTAGACCTACCTTTTGAAAATTGACTCAGTACTCTGTAGCCTAATAAAAGCGTTTTTATTTTACATAGTGCATCACCTAAAGCTTATAGCATGATTGGCCATTTCCTAAGTAACTGCATCATGGCTCACTGCAAATGCAGTTCTTCAGTGGCATTGGTTGTGTCCACATTGTTAGCTGTCAAGACCACTGCCATATTGTCCAGCACAAGATAAACAAAAATGAGTGAGGGCACCTTTTAGAGTCTTAGCATTAAAATATGGGTATTTTCCACAACTTTCACTTTCTAATGCCAAATGGTATATTACCCTGTGACATTTTTTTGCTATACAAAGTCAAACGTGTCAACTGTTTTGGTTCAGAGGTTTGACTGAAAATGGAACTGGACATTTTTACAGTTTTCTCCAAAAAGAGAGCTAGTGATTGATTTTTTTTTTTAGCCCTGATGTTGTGTGGAAGCTGGTGATATGGGCAGCTAATGCATAGATGTCCTGTGAAGGTGACTTAATGTCACTTTAGTAAAAATCAGTGATGGCTTTAAATTGTTTGATCTTTAAAGATTCTCGCTCTGCTGCCTTGGTCGAAGCTAGTTTATAATCCCAGCAGACATTTAGCAGCAATACTGAAGTGCTGTTGTGTGCCAAATAGATGTTTTTTAAAAAGATTTTAGAAGCCTGGATGAAAGTCTGTTAATTAAAAGCAACCTTTTATTAAAATAATTCACCTTGTAGTAAGGATTAAGCATATCCAGCCAGTGTGAATAGATTCTTGTTTCTTTGATTCCACACACTAGCTAAACGGTGCAACATTTTACTTTCATTGGTCACACACTCAGTGTGGTTTTCTTTAGAGTGGATGGATTTATGGCAACAGTTCTCTGCAAATATGAGCCTATTTTCAAAGTGTGGCTCTCATTTCGTGGAGCAGAAAAAGTCAGTCTTCCCCACTGGGGAAATTGGTGCTTATAAAAGTGACTGGCTCTCTCAGCAGGATTCCGCCCTCAGTATCTGTCCTTAAGTGTAAGGCAGAATAGAAGTCATGGACTGGGGAATTTTTGTCTCAGTCAGGGCTACATGGCCACCAGTCTTCCTGTTGGGCTTGAATAAGCATACATTTTGTAATGTAAAATTATCCATGACATTTTACTGGTTGTCAAATGTGGATGCCTGGATATTGGGCACTTAATGGAATAGTTCAGCCAAAAATGGTAACGATTTACTTGCCCTCATGTTGTTCCAATCCTGTGCGATGCATTTCTTCAAACAAACACAAAAGGTGCATTTTTGAGGAATTTTCTTGACAGCTATAGTGAAAGTGGCTGTTGAGATTCAAAGGATAAGAAAAACACCTTAAAAGCACCTTTTTAGTTAGTTTCACTTTGTTCAGGCAAGCAAAAATTCGATGAAGATTTTGAAAGAATACGAAAATAATTACATAATTATTGAAATGGGAAAGAACTGCGCTTTTAAGGAATTAAGCTTTATGGGGTTTTTTAGGGTTAGTTCAGCAAAAATAGCTTTAAAATTTGTTGAAAATATGTAGCGAAGCACCAAACTGAACATTCTTGGCCAAAAATTTAGTTATTTTATAAAATTTGTAGTCTTTATTGGGAATAATAAACAAATTAACAAAGTTATTTTAAAATTAAGTTTGTTGGGAATAATACATTCTTTACAAAAAATGAATTAATTATTTAATGAATTGATTACTCTTTTCTTCATTCAGATAGCATTACTACCAAGACATCAGGGCTCTAACATCTTTTCTTCTTCCTTTTTAAATGTTGAAAAATATTAAAATAAGTAAATTAGAAAACTGCCTTTTGGCTAATATAAGCATATATTTTTTTACCCTAAAAGTAGGATATATTAGAATATATTAAAGGATATTTTTGCACCACAGGTGCATGTTTTTGCTGCCATGTTTCTTTTAAAGGTTATGTGGCAGGATTTAAAAAAAAAATGTTGGAATGTAGACTTTAATGTGCAAAACGCAAATACTAACTGACTTTGCTATAGATTGGTCAACCACTAATAAGTAAATCTCTTGTCATTCACAGAGAGAATAAAGAGTTGGCAGACTACACCCAGTTGCATCCACCTATGGTGCCAGCTAGCGGGCTGAACCCCAACCTGATGGTGACTAGTGGACCGACTCTGGCTGGTGCGGGCCGCTGGCCTGCTGACCCCGCCTCCCACCTGGCCTCCCACCCGTGGCTACCCCGGCCAGGAGCCCCCTCCATGTGGCTGTCTAGTTCTCCATATGGTACCCACCTTTATGTCGCTTATGCCTGTTGTATAAGAATTATGTCATGTTACAACAAGCAATTGCCTTTCATTTATTCCTATTTTAATGAGTAATAAATGATAATGGGTCATAGACTTTGGAATGCTGCAGAACTGTGTTGTGAATGGGATTTGGACACAGAGATATTTCCTCGAGGCAATCTGTTGCCCTGCCAGACGGCCCGAGCGTTTTGTCTAAGCTGAGTGTTTTAGACATTCTTAGAAACAATCAGTCTCACTCCACAACTTCCATCCAAAAATAACAGCGAACAGCACGGTCAGTTCACAGTTGTCTGACGTTTGAGTTTCTGTCTAGACTTTACTTTAAAAACAAAAATGTCCCCCAAGTAAATTGCTGTAGTTAAAGTGCTGTGCCTCTTGGCAGGATTTCAACGAGGTCCGTGCTCCATACACAAGGGTGTGGAAAGTTGTTTCTCTTGGGAATTAACTCTTGAGTTTTCACGAAGCTGCCAGAAAGCAAGTGCAAATGGACCATCAACTACAAGTACGGTGAACCCAACCATTTTCCCCTCTGTTGTGTACAGGTCTGGGTCCCCCTTCCCTTCATCAGGCGCTGCCTCCAGGATATTCTCCTGCCTTGACAGGCTCCATCCCTCCACCTTACCAGTTTGCCCGAGATCCACAAACTGGGCAGGTGGTTGTTATTTCGACAGAGCATCTGCCACACTATGGTAGGTCCCATGTATTCTTCACAGTTTCTGTGTTTATATTTTCCCGTATTTCCATTCTCACACACACATAAACATGCATTTCTAAAGATGAGTGGGAGTGATATCCCTGACATGTAGCAGAATAAATCTACTTGATGTGTGATGCTCAAGTATTCCTCCTGTTCTTTTAAAAGCTGAGATGTTAGAGCGAGGCCCCCCGCTGTGGTCGGCCATGTACCCGCCAGCAGGAAGCACTCTGCAGCATGCCCATCAGCTCCAGCTCCTCTCCCACCAGCAGGTCCTGCGCCAACAGGAGCTCTACATGATCCAGCACCAGACCGCACAGGTCATGGAGCTGCAGAGGAATGCACACTTAGTGGTATGAGGCTCTTTGTCTGTCAATATCATTATAATCGTTGGGAAGCATGCCTGTATTTCCCATTTTGTAGTCCTTAAAGGATAAGTCCACTTCCTGAATAAAAATTCTCTGATAATTTACTCACCCCCATTTTATTCAGGATGTTCATGTCTTTCTTTCTTTCTTCACTCTTTAAGAAATTGCGGGGGTTTTTTTTAGGAAAACATTCCGGGACTTTTTTCCATGTAGTGGACTTCAATGGTGGTCAACGATTTCAAGGTCAAAAATGCAGTTTCAATGCAGCTTCAGAGGACTCTACACGATCCCAGCCGAGGAATAAGGGCCTTATCTAGCGAAAATATCTGTCATTTTCTGAAAGAAATGTATATTTATACACTTTTTAAACACAAATGCTCGACCTGCTATACCGCCGCGATGCGCATGCGTGTCTTCACACATTACGTAATCATGTTGGAAAGGTCGCACGCAGTTAGTTCTTCGTCTTTATACTTCATTTAAAAACTCTATCTCATTTTCTTCTCCAACTTTAAAATCATCCGACATCGTTGGTTTACCTTGTTTGTAAAGGGCATTTGACTTTTTTTGCATGTTCGCTTTGTAAACACTGGGTCGGAACATCCGCTTACGTCAGGCGTAACCTTTCCAATATCACCTAATAAAGACGCCCATCGCAGAGCTAATGCTAGCCGAGCATTTGTGGTTAAAATGTGTATAAATATAATTTAAAAAAATGACAGATTGTTTCTCTAGATAAGGCCTTTATTTCTAGGCTGGGGTCGTGTAGAGCCCTTTGAAGCTGCATTGAAACTGCGATTTTGACCTTAAAAGCGTTGGCCACCATTGAAGTCCATTGGAATCTTTTCCTCAAACTTAATTTCTTTGCAAATGAAGAAAGAAAGACATGAACATCTTGGATGACATGGGGGTTAGTAAATGATCAGGAAATTTTTGTTCTGGAAGTGGACTTATCCTTTAAGGTCTATTTGCACCAACTCAGGATGTTCAACATGAAAAACAGGCATACATACGGAAGTTCTAAACGGCCATGCATTATTTTTTTTCCCCTTGCACGAGAAAACAAGAAGGGAAAAAAAAAATAATGCATGGCCGCTTAGAACTTCCGTACATACAAGCCAAATGCATATATCAACTTTTAGTATCAAGTCCAAAATATTGTACTGTGGTATTTATTTTTTGTGTAAAAAAAATTTAGGTTTCAGGTTTTTTCCTAAACTGTTATTTTGGTTTTTATAAATTTGCATGCATTTTATACTTTTTGAAAAAATGTTGACATTTTTGAATAGGCTTGTATTTAAGTATTAAAAAAAGTTTTGATTTGTTTTTATGTTGATGCAGGAGAGATTAAATGCAAGTCAAACGAGGACAGATTTGGAGGAAAAGCCAGACAAGAGAGGAGCTGAAGGGGCCAAATCCAGTCTCTTGGGCATCCCCACTCCAGCCCTGCACTCACGCAAGCCTCCCCCACGCTCCCCGACCCCCTCCACCTCATACAGAAAAGCCCTGATACCACTGCCTGTCTCACCGCTGCCTTCACCTGTCACTGCACTGAAGTCTGCGGACAGACCCAAAGTGGAGAAGTCCCTCCCTCAACAGCCCTACTCCCATCCGTCGTCTCCTGTCCCTCACTCAGTCAGCCCTGCTTCAGCATCGCCCTCTTCTGCCTCCCCCATCCAGACCAAAGAGGAGTCTGTGGAAGTGCCTGAGAAAGAGCCACTCAGTCTACAGAAGCAACCTTCTGCTCCCTTCCCATCCATTTACCGTGGTAAGTGAGAAGATCAGCATTCCCAAATTAAATGTCCAGGTTTGAGTCTGCTTAATTTGTCACAGTCGCCTCAACTGTAGATTTGCATGGTCTTATGAAATAATTGTTTATTTGCATATTGCACAGTAAATGAAAGGGACACTAATCAAAAACCGAAAGGAAAGCTGTTTAATAATGCACGGTCATTAATCACCGTAGTGCTGTTTTTAAGGAAATATGTTTTGGGAGGGGACCAAGAATCCACACAGGACTGCAATCAAATGCAGTGTGCTATTCTTCATGTCAGAATGTGCAGGGTAGTGCAGTCTTAATGAGTAGCCTGCAAATATCTCCACATATGGGATTACCAGCTGCCACTTCACTGCAATAGAGACTTCTTATGACAGCAACCCTTTTGTACCCGTATCCCCTGGCGGTTTCCCTTTAAAAATGTTCAATGCTCAGAATAAATAGATTTTCTGCTCGGTGCGTTCTGAATGTATGAGTATGCATGAACGTGTTGGCCTATGTGTATATAAGGGCTTTTGGGATGCTTGTGCTGAAGCCATTTGGTTCATGAAAGTTTCATAAAGCCCTTGTGCCGAAGAACATGTGGGGTTATTAATCACTTTGTCACTCTGTCGCAGGGAACTAAAGCCCCTCTACTCTTTGCATAAGCACCTCAAAAACCTGTCTCTTCTGTTTCTTTGGCAGAAATTCCTCCCGGCTACCCGTACCAATCGATAACGGCACCTTTCGGCAGCCATTACCCCTACCTCCTCCAGCCGGCTGCTGCCGCAGATGCTGACGGCCTGGCGCCAGATGTACCGTTGCCGGCGGAGACCTCCGAACACTTGGCGACCGCCACAGATGTCAAACCCCAGCACTTGTGTTCTCCAGTGGTTGTGGAGCCACTTCAGGCATCCAGAGAGCCAGTGTCCATGGAGGAGGGTGGCGCAGTGTTCAAAAAAGAGCCAAACCTGGAAGACAGCAAAGACGTCCTGAACCAGGAGAGCCTGAGGCTTGCACCCATCACCACCCAAGACTCTAGCTCCCCCACAGAGGCTGAAGCCCACCCTAGAGACAAAGCCACACCATCGCCAGAGGAGGAATCAGATGAGGAAGATAGGGAGGCTGTCAAAATCGAAGCTGCCGCCTCCAGCCATCCAAGACTGTACAAAACATCTAGGCTGGACTCTGAGAGAACCACCAGAGCAGAAACTGCAGAGGCCTCGATTGGTCTGGTAGACCAAGTCTACAAATCCTCATCTAGTTACACGGACGCACACCATGTGGTTTGTGACATCCAACCAGCAAAACCGCCCTTAGATCTCTCCGATAGCCTGAACCCAGTAGACCTCAGAGATCCTGTCCCGGATGCTCCACACCTGGAGTCCAAACTTGACAATCCTTTCCTGCCTAACAGCAGCCCTCCTCACCTTCAGCCCTCTTCCGCACCGGTGGCCATCCTGCCTGAAGACCCCATGGCAGGCATGTTTGCCCTGGTCACAGCCAGCGAGCTTCCGCAGGCCGGAGCGGTGTCCATCCTGGCAGATACGTGTAGCTCTAGATCTGAGCTCTGCGTGGGCATCAGTCCCCTAGAGTCCACTGCTCTGGAAGGCATGGCCCTGCTCAGCCAGATGGTAGAGCTGGAGATGCAGAGGCAACCCAGAGATGACACACAGGGTGAGTCTCGTTTCAGAGAGAGGAAGGGAAATCTGAAGGATGTGGGACTTGATCTAGCGTGCTCCAACAGTTCTCAGGGAAGCATGGTGATTGGGGAGAGAGATTTGCTTGCTGTAATGTGCTGAAACAAGCTCAGGAATTGTTTCAGCTCTAGTGAATATATTCTGAATTTGCTGGAGTGTTGAACAGTGTGCTTGTGCTGCTTGTTCTTCAAGCAGCTTTTAGAGTAAAAACTTGCGTTTAAGGAATAAGTAAATGCAATTGTCTGGTCTTTTGGATGTATCTGGATGTCAACTCCATTATTGCAGTCTAACACAAGAAACACCCATATATACTGATGTATTGGAGAATGCAGGGCTGCCCTGTGCTCCCTAGAGGTAATTAATGTTGCTATCGATCGTGTGTTTGTGTGTGCAGCTGTAATGCTCTGTGGACTGGAGAGTCTGCTGGAAGCTGGTAGACAGGTCCTCCTGGAGGCCATTGAGTGTCAACCTCAGGTTATCATCCGCCTCCCTCGAGAGCTCAACCCTAATAAGAAATACAGCTGGAGACAGAAGAAAGATGAACCTGTATGCTTGCCTTTTTTATTACTCTTTTTATTTTCTTCTCCCTCTTATAAACCTCTGCTTAAGAGGGGGTTTTTTTGCTCTCAGAATGGTGATTCTAAAAGCTTTGTCGATAAAATAAAAGCAGTGTTAACATTTATTTAATTTGTCATGTTTACAAATTCCAGTAGCATTTGAATTGCTCACTTTTTAACAATGTTTACAAATGGTGGCATTTGAATTTTTGTACATTTGAGTAGTGTTTACAAATTCCAGTGGCATTTACATAGTTTTAACTGTGTTTACATCTAGTGGTGTTTGATGTTTTAACTTCTAAGCAGTGCTTACCATTTCCAGTGGCATTTAAATGTTTACGTTTTGACAGTTTACCGCTAGTGACATTTCCAGTGGAATTTAAATGTTTGTTTTCACCGTTTAAAGCTAGTGGTATTTAATGTTTTAACATTTAAGCAGTGTTTACAAATTCCAGTGGAATTTAAATGTTTGTTTTCACCGGTTAAAGCTAGTGGTATTTCATGTTTTAACATTTAAGCAGTGTTTATAAATTCCAGTGGCATTAGATTTTTTTTGTACGTTTTAACTGCGTTTTCAGTTAGAGGCATTTGTAGTTTTTACATTTAAATGCAGTTAAAATGCAAAATACAACGCCATTTTCATTTTTACATTTAGCAGTGTTTACTTTTTTTCAGACATTTGGCATAGCTAATAATACTTTTGTTGCTGCTTAGAGTACTGGCTATGGAAGTCCAACCACAGACGGTAATCTTGTTTTCCTCTCTTAGATGTTCTCCAAATCCTCTTTGGAGGGAATGGACACCGTAGAAGTGGACTACCGTGTGAGACTCGCTGAGCTTCAGCAACATTACAAAGAAAAGCAACGAGAGCTGGTCAAACTGCAGAGGCGGAGAGACAAAGAGTGAGTCTCCCAATTAACATTACCTCCCTTTACACCACTTCATTAAGACCAGTAATGCAAATCTATCTAGTTTAATCCCTCTAACAAACAATCTGCTATTTGTGATCCCTGTGATTCACAGAGATAAACGTCAGCAGCTGCAACAACAACAACAGATCCAGCAGCAGGAGAAGAACAGAAGTTTAGTCCGCAGGGGCCCGGGACGTCCTCGAAAGAGGAAACATGGCCTATGCGCACTGTCTCCACCCTCCAGCAAGCTGGATTCGAAGTGTGCGAAGTGAGTGTGTTGCTCAGGCACCGATAAGGCCCAGCTGTGCTCCACACGGCCTGCCCTCCAGCTGAACGCTCTGTTGTTTTGCAGGTTGGGCAGAAGCGTGCTTTACTCAGAGGACTCTGAGAGCGGGGAGGTGCTGAGGAAGCGCTTTCGGGCCTCTAACCGAGATGAGGAGGAAGAGAGTGCGTTGAGATTGAAGAAGAAAAAAAAGAGCTGGAGCGAGCAGGAGGCATCTTCAAGCTTCTCTCATGAGGTTGGTCTCTGTTATACTGGAGTGAATTTCTAGCTCCTAAATATCTGAACATTTTTGCTTTTGTAGAACATGCATGTTGTATCAAATAAAATCCATTCATTGCTTTTATCTCTTTTAACAGACACCTAAAATGGCTGTGAAGAAGAGCCGAGTGAGCGAGCAGGAGCAGTTGGCATCCAAACTCGACAAGGCCTTGTCACTCACTAAGCTCAGTAAACTCAGCAAGCCCTCTTGTAAGTTCATAGACTGTTCCTCTGGGAAGTCCAGGGCTAGTTCTGGAAGCAGAGTCCCCATGCTTACCGATATAGACATGATAGTCAAGATGGGAAAATCCAGCCTGTCAAAAGATCTCAGCATCTTTCACAAGTCTTTCAAAGGAGGTAAAAGCAAAATGGTAGCCACAACTAAGCCTTCAGATCCATGCCTTAAGGGAAAGGGCCAGTGGAAAGCACCTTATTCTCCAATGAGGTCAGAAATCAGCAGCTATTCTAACAGTAAGTCAGACTTTTTGTAAGTGTCATTTTTTGTTGTTGTTGTTGCCAGTGTTTTGTTTCTAATGTAAACAGGTTACAATATCCCCAGGGGCTTTTTCCTTATAAATATGTATTTTTTTCATCTTAGATAATGGAGAGTTTTTGTTGATAACTAATCTACCATTATGTGTTTAAGGTAATATCTAATAAATTACTGTGGGCTGCATTTAGATGTTACTATTTAGGAGCAAGGCAGTACGAGTAATTTTATACCACAGTAATGGTATTAATCAATCTTTTTTTTTTTTTGATTTTTTTTGTTACATAAAATGAATAAAAATGCTGTCCTGATATATAAATGTACTAATTACCAATTCATTTTTTTAAAAATACAGTAAAAATGGTAATATTGGGAAATATTGTTTGTTAGATATAGAGCTGTTTTCTATTTTAATGTATTTTAAAATGTAATTTATTTTTGATGGCAAAGCTGAATTTTCAGCTGCCATTACTCCAGTGTCACATGATCCTTCAGAAATCCTTCTAATATACTGATTTGCTGCTCGAGAAACTTTTCTTATCATGTTAAAAACTTGCTGCTTAATATTTTTGTGGAAACTGATAAATTTTTCCAGGATTCTTTGATGAATAGAAAGTTCAAAAGGGATTTACTTGAAATAGAGCTTTTTTGTAACATTACAAATGTCTGTACTGTCACTTTTGATCAATTTAAGCATCCTTGATTGATAAAAGGATTATGCATTAGTCAAAAAATATATTACTGACCACTAATTTTTGAATGGCAGTGTGTGTGTGTGTGTGTGTGTGTATATATATATATATATATATATATATATATACATACAGTGGGTACGGAAATATATAATGAGGGAAAAAAAATTAGCTTAAATGATTTTAGCAAATGGCTGCAATATAACAAAGAGTGAAAAATTTAAGGGGGTCCAATACTTTCCGTACCCTGTGTGTGTGTGTGTGTGTGTGTGTATATGTGTGTATATATATATATATATATATATATATATGTCTAGCATAATTGTTTTGAATTAGTTTAGTTTATCGTGCTTTTGGACCTCCATCCTGAGTGAAATCTGTTGTGATTTGTACCAGACACAGATTCAGAAGAGGACGATTCCCTGAAGGATGGCTGGCCTCCCAGCTCCATGTTGGGGAGAACAGGGTCACGTCCACAGCTCCTCGGCCTGTGCAGCACTCCATCCAAGAAAAAGCGCTCATCGTCCAAGAGAGCCTCTTCATCACTCAAGTCCAAGCAGGCGGCCAAAGAGAGGAAACATAAGCACTTTGCTTTATTGCTACAGGAGGCAGGAGTCAGCTCCTCTGAGGACTCATTTGACCAAGGTTAATAAAGCATACCTCACTATGCACAGAATCGAGAAGGCAGCCTCTCGGTTTTAGCTTTTTTTTATTTTTGGTCTGTCTTGTATTTTTAACCATGACCATTGGTCATGATAACATTTTTCCTGAGAAGCCGTTTTAAGATGCTTGCATCAGAATTTGCTACCTCACATCCAGTATGTAATATAATCGGCTCTTGTTAGAGTCACTTCGAAATGGTTTTACTTTTTATATGGGAATGTCTTGCCATTGTGCATTAAAATGTGTGTGGCTGTTGAAAGTGTTCTTTGTTGTATTGCAGTTTGGTACCCAAGCTTTATTAAACATGCTGATTTCATTTTTACTGAAAGTAAAGTAATGCAGTGTTCTCTGTCTCTTTCGCTACATCTCTTGCTGTAGAGTGTTAGATTGCAACACTCCACACTCCTGGTTGTTCAAATATCCCTTTCATCAGTGAAGAGCTGTCACAAGGAGATCTTTGCATAAATTCAGCACTCATGAGATTCATTAGGCCAAATGACTTTGAGCAGCATAACTAACTTCTTGTTAGGTTCTTCAAAGAGATCAGATATTTAACAAATGAGAAACTGTTGAATTCAGATAGGATGGATGTTGGCTAATGTTTTCTACATTTAATAATAATAATATTGTATACATTTGAATTAGTCCTATAAACTAACGTGAAAGCACTGGTAGTAGAGCATACTACCATTATAACTACATTTAAGTCACTAAATCAACATGCACGCAACCAGAATTTGTAGAACTTTAAAGCTTAACCTGCAATCATAAATCTTGAACTGTTCCAAGAAGTGTTTTCCACTATGGTAAGTGTGTGAACAGGGATATTTGGAAAATAGGGAGCACCCTGATTTACTAAAAAATGAATAACCTAGCTTCTCTAGACTGCTCGCTCTCTCCCTGCAGCTGCTTGGCCACCCCTCCACCTCTGACCCCTTCTCCTACCCATGATGCTTTTGAATGTCTATCGGTCTGTGCGTTTGCTTGTCCTGCTGCAACAAAATAAGAAGCAAAGGGCTTGTCTGGGAGTTGGGCAGCCAGCTGTTCAGCGTGAGGTCACTATCCATGTCACCTGAGCCTTGAGCATTGTCCTGTAAGTAGGCCACCCCCCTCTTTTGCTGTGACTTCTCAATAATTTCTACTAATTTGTGCTTACACTGTTACAGAACCAAAACACAAACAAACAAACAAAAAAGACTGGATAACAGTCGAGGTGTTAAAAATACCTTTGTAACATGCTCACCTCCTGTTATATGCCCTCAAGCCATGGTTATGTTTGTATTTGGTGGAAAAAGTTTTTTATATATATATATATAGTTTAGGAGATCGCCATCTTCTCCTTCTCCATCACCATTATCTTATCTTCCTCCTCCTCCATCTCTTCCTTCACTTTCACAACCTTGTTCTTCATCTTGACCTTCTTCTCCTTCACATTCTTCTTTACCGTCATCGTTTTCTTCACTGCCTTATTCTTGGTCATTAATAATTTGATGTTTTAGAAATTCTCTACATCTGCAAGATTTTTATTTATTTTTCCATTGTTATACAGCATATAACTAAATAGTGTTTCTCTTTGATGTTGGTTAGAATTTAATGTCTGATTAAGCTTATTTATTATAATTATTATTTTGATTTAGCTTTTATTATTATTTTCCCTTAAAAGTTTTTTTTTTTTCTCTCTTCATAATTTACCGCAAAGAAAGCAAGAGGTTTGAATTGAAAAAGAACATAACCATGAGTGAAGTGGTTAATGGTCTGAGTTGAGTCTCAGGAGTCATGGAGGACTGTCCTCACAGAGCCTGCTTTGTGTTCCTCAGCTTTCTTCTTCCTGTACACATCCTCTGCTTGCTGTCAGTTCATGTAATACATGCTTCAGGTTTTAACGCTTTGGCATCTATACAATTATCACAACATAACCAATCGAAGTCCTTGTCTGCTACAAAGTCTATGTCTTTAACAAACTCACCTCTGGCTTCAGCTACTCACAACCGCACTGAAATATCCTGTGTGTCTGTTTCCATCACCAAGTGTGTTCCACACCCTCCAGAGAATGAGAGAAAAGGGGGTGTTGCTTAAAGTGGGTACCTACTGTTAGTCCTTGAGGGTTTTTTTTTTTTTTTGTCCTTTATCAGTTTAGACGAGCTCCGAGCTGAAGAGACTGTTAATAATTGATGACTTTCTTAGTCAGGGATTCTGCCAGCAACCTTAGCTTTCTGCAGCGCTTGTGGCTTATTTCTATTCCCATTTTTCCCTCAGTGATTCAGCTCATTCAGCACATTGGGCAAGGCCACTTTACTGGCTTCTCTTATTTGGTTTGGGCTTTTGCACTCCCAGCCCCTCTTGATTTGGAACGAGCCAGCAGCCATGCTGATTATAAATCCTGCCCTAAAGCTCTGAAGGTTTGAAAGCTGCGCTTGCTTGAATCCTGCCTACCCAGCTTAGTATATGCTGCCCGCATGAAACCAGGCTTTGTCCCCCACCAGTAATCTTGTGTAGTGGTGGGTGGGCTGCAGTGTTTGAGCAAGAACACATTAATCTAGAGAAAGTCGGCTACTGCGGTGCTAGTATACAATGGATATGTGAAAGTGAGAAGAACACTACTGCTGGTGGAATGATGCATTCGTGATAGTAAGCTAGTATTCATAGCTATGCAGATTGAATTTGATGGTTTTATTGTTCTACAAAGAGAACTTGCCAAGGAAAATGGTCTTTTATATGTTGGATATTTCTTATTTATTTGCATGGGATTGAGGTTTCGATTTAATGGAAGATGATTGAAATGGACAGTTCACACAAAAAATGAATATTTTGCCATTTACTCCCTCTCATGTTATTCCAAACCGGTGATATTTTTTCCAAATTCAGAACACAAAAAAATATTTAATTTTTTTTGTCCGTACAATGAAAGTCAATAGAGTCTGAAACAACATTGATTAGACCCAATTAACTTCCATTGTATGGACAAAAAAAACCATTCTTCAAATTATCTTTGTTCAGCCGAAGATAGAAACTCATAGAGGTTTGGAACAACATAAAGGTGAGTAAATAATGACAGAATTTTCATGTTTGAGTAAACTATCACTTTAAACCTGGGCACTTCAACTCCAGTGCTGGAGGGCCAGTGCCCTGCAAACT
This sequence comes from Sinocyclocheilus grahami, assembly GCF_001515645.1. Classification (NCBI taxonomy): domain Eukaryota; kingdom Metazoa; phylum Chordata; class Actinopteri; order Cypriniformes; family Cyprinidae; genus Sinocyclocheilus; species Sinocyclocheilus grahami. The sequence goes on along the minus strand of NW_015505216.1, from coordinate 3,844,218 downwards.
TTAATCTCTATTTAACCCACTTGTCTGCACACTCTTAAAAATAAAGGTTCTTTATTTGCACCCATGATTCCATGAATTTTTCCACTGCACAAAAGATTCTAGTGAAAAAGGCTTCTTTAGATTATTTAAATGTTCTTTACACCAAGGCTTAAAGGTTCTTTGAGAACCCTAAAATGGTTCTTTCAACAAAAAAAAAAAACTCATGGAACCTTTGTTTTTAAGAGTGTAATTTACAAGTAATTCTTAACGCCTTTATTAACTTGTTTGGTTGGGGTTATAGTTAAACTCAGCGGGACACTGGTCCTCCAGGTCTAGAGTTGAAATCAATTTCTGAACCTTTCATGTTGTGTCAAAAATCCTAAAGGATTTTCTTCCCTGTTAACAGAGTATTTTACCGAACGGGATGATTATGAGGATGATGACGACGACGACGAGGATGAAGATGGGTATAATTACGAGCTTGATGAAAGTGACGGCCTGTGTTCGTCATCCATAGAAGAAAGCGGGCTGGGTCTTCTGGCTCGCTTCGCCGCCAGCGCTATCCCGAGCCCTGTTGTCACCAGTCCGCTCTCCATTGTCCAACTGGAGGCTAAACAGAAAGCCAAGAAGAAAGAGGAACGGCAGAGTCTTCTGGGTAAGGAAGTGCTTTTTTTCCCTACGCTCTTAGATTCATCTGTAATCTCTTAAATGTGACGCCAGCTGCTTTTCCAAGCCCATGGGACTTGAATTCCCAGGTGACAAGGTGATGCATTGTTGTTGTCTGTCTTTTGTTGCCCTGTGTCGTGCATGTGCACCGGCGAGTGAGAGAATTGAAAGGTGCTGGCAGATGAAAACACATTGTGCTTGGAGCAGTCACTCAGTAGGGGTGTTATTCAATATAGACACCCATCAGTTGTGCCCCACCTTGAGAATGGAGTGTCATTATCCCCCCGCCGCATTTGTGTGTGTGTTTGCTGCGCCGCTTGCGCTCGCTGAGAATGTGATGCTGACAGGCCTTGCTTTGATGAGGTTGTGCTGTGATCCTGAGTGGGTACCCAGCAGTGCACACGACAGGCCTGCCAGCGGAGACCAACAGCCCCCTTCATTAACTATTCCAAGACCCTGCAACAACGCTCGGACTTAATTCTGCTCCCACATCTGGCCCTGTTTATATCTCACATGTGCACATTATATTGTCGTTCTTCGTTTGCAAATGAGTTGACCACATGTAGATGGTTTAAATTATAGCAGATGGCCTAGTATTTACATTACTGGTGTGTTTTTCATAAAAGGCACTTTGCGTTTATGTGCAAGTGCATTTAGTTTGCATGCTTTAGTAATAACCGAAGATTATGTCTTCTGGATTGTAGGTACAGAGTTCGAGTTTACAGATTCCGAGAGCGATGTTAAGACAAGAAAGAAGTTTCCGTCGCTGTTGCATGGCAAATGGTCGGCTCCTGAGCTCCCGCTCTTGCCACCCGTGAGCGTTATGCGTGACGACTCCAGCCCCAGCAAGCGTGGACGCAAACCCAAGAAACCCAAGTCTCCCCGGGAGTTCAGTTTCGACCTTACCGCTGACGGGAGCGAAGACGAACAATGGACGCGGCGGAGGAGCGAACGCATCTTCCTCCACGATGCTGCCCAAGCCAACCCCATCTCCCCGTCCACCAAAACTCCTCTTCCGCTTACTCCCAAACCCGCCCGTGGCCCCAAAGCATCCCCACAGAGCCCTAAGGAGCTGGCCAAAGGCAAGGAAGCGAGAGACCCCAACAAGGTAAGCTCTTGTTTTATTGATGTAGACCAAGTTCTATGTGCCAGACCCAACAAAACGGTGAGGGCGCTTGATACCAGCAGGTGTCCTGCTACATTTGTTGGACAAGAAAGCCTCCTGCTGTGAGTGTCGTGTTGTTGGACACAAAAGGATGACTGCCGCTTGCCAGGCTACAATTACCAGCCATCACCGTTCCACCCTCCGAATCCTCCCTCGTTTTTTTATTTATTTATTTTGATAGTGTTCAGTGCGTGACTGCCTAATAATGTTTGCTTGTCTATCCAGTGTTGTTGAATGGCTGTAATGTCTGGGAGAACTGAGCCCAATTGTGTCATGCATTTGTATGAGGCTTTTCACTCTAGTCCATGCTGATGGTTTGGCTTTGTATCTGGTGTGAATGTTCCAGAAGAAGAGGGTTAAGGAGACCCCCCTGTGTCTGCCCCCACCCCAGCTCTCCAGCACACCCTCTGATGGCACCGGAGCTCTCCCTGTCAGCCCAGGGCGCAAGAGCAAGGTGAAGCCCAAAGCCAGAGAGGTAACTTGCCTAACACTGCAGTGCTAATATGTCATAAACTGGCTGATATTTTGCAATATTTTGACTCATGAACAGAAATGGTAGTTTCCTCTTGAGTCAATTCCAAGATCTACCAACAACCATCAACTGGGAAATAAATATTTTTTATTGTTTATTAAATACAGTAGTCAACATTTGAAGTGGTTCAAAAAAAGTTCATCAAAGTTGTCCTAAGACAAGAACACATTTTGGTTTTAGGACAACACTTCAAATGTTGACTAGTGTATTATAAAGGTATTATAAGCTAAGCTTATCTATTAATTTTATTTAGGCTCATGCAATTGTATTAAATATTATTTTACATTTTCCTTTCAGAAGTTTGGGGTCAGTACCACTTATTTTTTCTCTTTAAAAATATAGTTTTATTCACCAAGGGGCATTAAATAATCAAAATTGACAGTAAAGAAATATATAATGTTACAAATGATTTCAAATAAATGCTGTTGTTTTTTTTTTCATTCATCAAAAAAGCCTGAAAAAATGTACCATGGTTTCCACAAACATATTAAGCAGTATGACTGTTTTCAACATTGATAATAATAAGAAATGTTTTTTAAACTAATCAGCATATTAGAATGATTTCTGAAGGATCATGAGACACGGAAAACCAGAGTAATGACTGTTGAAGATTCAGCTTTACCATCATGGGAATAAATTGGATTTTAAAATATAACGAAATAGAAAACTAGTTTTAATAATACTTAACATGCAGCCTTGGGGAGCATTACAGACCACTTTCCATAACCCAAAAAAATCTTACCAACCCCCAAACTTTTGAATATATATTATATTATATTTTTTGACACTTACTATTGATGACAAAAATATCATACTTTTACATTTGTTTGGCCTGCCTTAACACTCTTAGTACATAAAATACATGATGCACTGTATTACTTCATATTTTTAACATGCCACATAATAAATATTTGAAACAGACTGAGTGTTGGGCAGCCATTTTGTGCTACACTGTGACGCCGAGGAGAAACAGCGAAAGGGATTAGAATAATTTTACCTGGCAGGCTCAAGGCCTATTGGGAGAAGCCTTGCATTTAAATGAGCCACCCCTTCCTGCTCCCCTGTCCCAGTCTGCATGGGCCTGCTCTCAGTACCCACCGTGACCAAAGGGAGGGAGGTGAGATGGGGAAGAAGGAGAGAGAAAAGGGGTGAGTGCAGTAGAGCAGCAAGCCTAATTAGACTGCACACTCAGCGGGAAAGCAGTGAAATTAACCAAACGACATCTTGCGCCATCCATTTCTCCGCCCCTTCCGCACAATTTATTTATTTCTTCTCACGATAAATCTCCACTGCTTTTTAAAACTCTCCACTGCTGCTGTTTTTTCATCTTATGTATAAATCACGATAAAATGCACAGTGCAGACGCTCGGGAACTCCTCTGGGTATTTGCCGCATTCGAAATCAAGAAATCCTACATCTGGCGAGCCGAGCGTGTCACTCATCTAAATGGGTTTTACTGAATCAATTCTCCTCTAGTAAGCACATGGGTCTCATCTTTAGAACTGAACCAACAATGGCTCAGTGTTCAATATTTCATATTGTCACATGAATTGGGGCAAAATGTGCTTGAATTCCCCCAGCAGGCTCGAGGGAAGGGCGGTGCTGTCAGCAAACTGATGGAAAGTATGGCTGCTGATGAGGACTTTGAGCCCAACCAGGACAGCAGCTTCTCCGAGGATGAGAATCCCCCTGTGAGCGCTCAGCCCGAAAGACCCTGCACCCCCAGTGAGACCCTTTCATATTCCCTCTTGTCAGCAAGGCCGCAGAGCTCTTTCCCTTCATTGCTTCCCCGTTTTTAATTGCTGTTTTATGACTAAATCAGACTTCATTTTCTTGTCTGTGCATGCAATTAAAAGTGATTGTCTTTTGAATGGCGTGAGGGAGAGATAATTTCACAGCCTATCTTAAAATTGATTCGGCCTGATTGTGTTCATACGTTAATGGGGCGAGCTGAGTGCTACTGCATACATTAGCTTGTGAGCTGCTTGCTTCCTACATTGACAGGATCATAACCGTCATGAAACCTCACTAGTGACCGATTTGGAACATTGTGCATAGACAGCAACTCTGTGTGCCACACAAACAGCCCTTCCAATGAGAGAGAGGCACAATTGCTCACAATTGATTTCAGTAGACTTTGATGATGTGAGGATGTTGCTAAGCTAGCTCTGCTATACACTTATAAGCACAGAAATACATAGCACATACATTTTGGGAATAATATTACCTTTTTTATTATTTTAACATGAAACAATTTTATTGTTTTTATTTAATATTTCAATTCATAGATTTTTTTTCCATTGACCTTGTCACAATGCACTCTGGGATTTACTTCTCCACGATTAATACATGTGATGCTGTCTTAGAATTTGGCTAAAATTAGGTATCTTGGAGAGCAGCATAATTAAGTTTCCTTTGGGAACAGTTTTCACATTAAGATGCTGCATCCATAAGAAGCTCCGTGGGTTTTGGAAGCTAGCTGTTTTCTCTATCATTTGCAGGTTTTAAGGTGGTGATGAGATGTCTCTGGTTTTATTTAGTAGCACATGTTTCAGCATGTCTCTCTTCTCATCTCCCTCTGTTCTGTGTCCCCCAGCCCCTCGGAACTGTGTCATTAACAAAGATGAACTGCAGGATGGATTACGGGTCCTCATCCCTATGGATGACAAACTACTGTATGCCGGCCACGTCAGCACTGTTCACTCTCCTGACATGTAAGAGACCCCCCGCCCGAGCTGTTTTCATTCTCTTTATACCCTCTGCTGCGTCTTCCTTGTTGTTTGTCTATGTACCAATCTCTTATAGGCTACAATAACTGTCATAGACAAATATGTGTAATATTGTGTAAAATGCTTGCTAGACCCACTCCCATCTGCTTGAATGGGGAAATACTAAAATCTGAAAAATTGCTTGCCATATTCACATTTAAAGTAGCATTTCTAATCGGCAACAAAATCATACACAAAATGTCCCATGAATGGTCAAATAGAGTTAAAATAGCGTACATTTCAGGACATTGATTGTTTCTATGGGAACTGTTTTATTTTGTCGTTTTTGCCTTTATTATGATAGAACAGATCAGAACTGACAAGAATCGAAGTGAGAGAGAGAGAGAGGGGGTCGGAATTGGGAAAGGTCCTTGAGTTGAGATTCGAACTTGGGACGCCTGTAGCGCAACTGTTTTGTATGTCAGCATGCTGCTCACAAGGCTATCGACACTGATGGGAAACCTGCACTTTTAACAGAAGCTGCAGTAACACAATAACATTACCAATTGGCAATTAGCTGTTTTTATTAGAAGGTGGGATTTATTACACCATATCATATTGCATGTTGTGGATTCTTACATTCTTAGTGATATGTGTGAACTGTCTTGGTATATAAACATCCTTTGGCAAGGGTACATTCTTCTGTAGAGCCAGTAAGTCAGTATTTGTTTATTATATTTAAATCATGTTTAATTGACAAATTAATCATGTACATTATTTTCAATCCTGAAGCGAGATCCACTGATTAGAGAAGTATATTTGTAACAGAAATCACAGTTGAAATGATCTAAAATTACCTAACCAAAACCTGTGGTGTTTTATGCATTTACAAATCAAAAGAATGTTTCATTGCAAGCAAATACCTGACAGTGATACAAAATTTGTTCATTTGATTGCATTATTCTCCATACTTTATGCAAGGAGAAAGTTTTGTCCAGTTTTCCTCTGAATTAAGTGTTTTAATATTTTGATTAATCTCAGAGGCAGTTGGTTTGGTTCGAGCCGAGGCTTCCAACCAAGGCCACTAAAAGTTGGCATTCATTCCTGTGCCCTATTTAGCTGTAGCTCCCTGGCCATTTACAGATTATTTTTACCGAACCGATTACTTGACCCATTTAGTGTTACAGACAGTGAAATATTGCCAAGTTTTTCCTATTGTAAGGTCCAGTTCAGGGTTCTCCATGGAAAATTTGGAAGTACAACGTTTTGTTTGGTCAGGAAACAGATGGGGTGTGAAGTGTCTTGCGGGAGGCGATGACCGAAATGGGCAGTTTTGTTTTGTTTGGACTTTGTATGCTTTCTGTAGTCTCCCATGGCCTATTATCCACTTGGATGAACAAGTTTTAGTCCTTTGAGGGGTGAGAGAGTTCCTCTCAAAGTCATCTCTATAAAAGATAATCTCATTTGGTGAAAACTGTCAAACTGGTGCAGCATCTGGTCTGGGGATCTTTAATGAGAGGGGCTCTGTTGCGTTTCTGCCCTCTGTGAAATGTGTTGTCCTCCATTTTAGTTTTATTAGAGTGACTGCCCACGGTTGTTCAATGACTGTGTTTAGCATGCAGCACAGAAACACATCGTCCTCTTATCAGTCTCAAAGCAAGGAGCAGCCATCACAATCCCTTCTCCCAAACTCCAGCGGTCTGCGAGCCAGAGGTCAGGCGACGTGTTGAAAATCTGGATGCTAGTTCACAAACGTGAATCCCTAAATTAAGGGAGCACAAAGGTGGTGCTTTATCCGTTCATTTGCAGCACATTTGCGTGGCATAATGATATGTTTGTCACATTTTGGCAGTGAAATATCTCTCCCTCTATCGCTCGCTCTGCATGTGTCTCTTGTACTAAAAATAGCAGTTCCAGCCAAGCAAGGGAAAGGTGCCTTTGTGCAGGACTGTGTTACCACGGTTCTTCAAAGCGGGTAGTTCGGTGTGACGGTGAGAACTACTTGCGAGAGGATTTAATATGACGAGAGCAGGCGCTAGTGCGGAGGGCTGGGCTGCAACAGATCACTTGTTGTCCACCCTGCCCTCTGGAAATGTAATTCTGTGACGGCTTGTGCTACACAACACCTTAGACGTATCCAGAAATTGAAAATCCGTTCTTGGGCATTTGGATGTTTATATGCCTCGCCTGTCTTCATTAACAGAGCCTGTTGTGGAGAGCCTGGGCTTCTGCAGGCATGAACATACTTGCAGTACATGAGAGCGGACTGGTTAATTGTGCAGTCAATAACTCGCACAGCCGGTGTGGAATTGGAACTGAAATCTAGGGTAAGGAAAAGTGTCTGTTCTCAGCCTTAGCCTCGGCTTTCACGATGCCTTTGTGTTCTGCTCAGAAAAGTCCTTTGGCAAAGCCATTGTCACACTTTCCGATGTGAAGACCATGCTAATGGCACAGGCCCATTATTTATGGGTAATGGCAAACTAATTGAATGTTTCACTCCATCCTTCACTGGCTCGCCATTTTTTTTCTCTCTGTTGTATCTTTAATTATGTTTTAGAGATGTGGCTCTATGTAAAGAGAGAGAAAAATTTGATTTTTCACAGCTAAAATTCCCCATCTCTCACTGTTCCGACAATAATCAAAGATTTCTGAATGTCATCATGTTGTTTCAGAGAGAGATATAATATAGCAAATTGCATTTTATGCCTCTACACAGCTACTTTATTTTGAGTAGTTTTCTCCATTGACATGTAAATAGTCATTTTTTTTAAACCTGCTTTTTATGCTGTTCTGCTGAAATGCTGAAGGATTTATTTATATTAAGTGATGTTGTAGTGTGTGCGTGTATCATTCATCAAGTACAGTTTCAAGATATTCAACACTAAAATAAACCCACACGGAGCATCCAGTATAAGACTACTTCCCAAATTTGGGAAGATCAAAAAATTAATCTGAGCTGAAATTGTTTTTTATTTGAGAACAAAGAGACTCTGGAATGATAATAGTCACTTTCTATTTTGGAAAACCAGTTTCTTGGGAATGTACATTTTTGTGGTTATTATACAAAAATGTTTGACTGCAGAATGCCACGAGTGACAAATCAGAATAAGTTATTTCCCAAATACATACATACATACATACATACATACATACATACATACATACATACATACATACATACACACACACACCTTCCACTTGACAAACAACAACAACATTTACAACAACCCTTCCCATGTCCCATGCCCACATCAGGATAGCCATCCACAGACTCGACAGATATTTAACCCCGCTTGTCCGGTCAGTCTTCCTCCCCCCTGGTGTGAATTTGTCCCAGGCTTTGCAGTCAGAACCAGTCAGGTTTGGCCAGCAGAGTCCTCCCCTTCAGGCCAGATCCAGGAGGAAGTGATCTGGGGGATGCTGTCCCACATCACCTCCCAGGTCCATGTCACAGTAATAAGGCTGCCACTCGGTGATGGACACCTCTGAAGCCTGGCTCTGAATCCATGCTTGAACTGAAGGCACCCTCATGAATCCAAATGGAAAAAAGCCTAAACATCCAACTGTCACTGCCTTTTTTTTCTTTTTTCTTTTATCCAGAAGCACCATCTTGGACATTACACATGCGCCCAATCTGATTTATAAGTCTCATGTGCTTGCATCAAATAATAGAGAGTGACCTGCACTTTAAAGGACCAATCACTGTTGTTTCTCTTTTACTCAGACAACCAATAAAAGTCCAAAAGCTTCCTTTTTATTTAACAGTATTGATGCGTTTGCATGTTGGTTCACTTTGGCATTGGAAACTAGTTTAGCTGAGAGTGGGTGTTGCAGATTTTTCAAAGGTAAAATCTGCCAACTTCCAGAAATAATATTCCAATAATATTCCAAATCTGGAGAGAGAACCCTATGTTTGGATTGTGGTCCGCCTACACACTGACTTTTAGGCTGGTCTGCCTCTTTTTTTTTTTTAATTCCTTTTTTCCATTTGCGTCAGAGCCCATTTTGGCTCTCACATGTGATATCAAGAAACTGACTTATCTTGCATATCCCCACTGCTCTGACTTCTTGACAGTAAAGACAATAAAACCGCCACAAAAGGATAAATTCATCTGGCAAGGAATTAAAAAAAAATAGGGCAAGCCCCTCCAAATTGTATCCCTAAGGTTGAGCTTCAATAAGGAAGGGAGGGTGGTTAGAGAGAAAGCCAAGCTTCTTTGGGCATTGTGAATAAAGGCCGGTTCAAAGCTCAGTGTGTTTCCCAAAAGAGCCCTGTCTTCTAGCTCTTGGGCTGCTGAGTCTTTTGGTTTAGCCCTTCTGCATCTCTCCTCAACAGCCTACTACATTATATTTTTAGACAAAATCATTATGCACTGGGTACAGACAGCTTCCTTCGACAGTTTCATGTGTGTTCTCACCTATCCGACATGACAAAAGTGACCCCCTTCACTTTATTACGACACATCTGTGCATGTTATTCCAAAGAATAAAGACAACGGTCGTCTTAATCTTTCATCACATTGTAATAACTTGCTCAACTTTTACTTCTTGCTGACATCAGCTAGGATGTGCAGGCTATTAGTTACTGTTAACCAATTGCCATATAGCTCTACAACCATAGTTTTTGTTAATTGTTGTGGTTATTGTAAAACTTCTACTGCATTAATTGAAACTTCACTGATCACCTTTATTTTATTTTAAAATGCATGTTATTGGGTCTGTGATTGGATGTGATCGATTGTGAATGTGAGTAACATACTTCCAGTGTTAGGAAGATTACTTTGGAAATGTAATGGGTTACTGATTACATTTGATTAATTTGATTACTTTTCTAAATTTCTGACGAATGTTTTCAACTGTTTATCATTTTAAAACATTTAAACCCGGCAGGGTTAACCGTAGTATTCAACACTGATTACTGTCAGACTTTCAAAATCCTTCATCACTTGAATTAAGATTATAATAATTTAATTTTAAAACAGCCACCACAAAATCAGACTTGAGCACCTCTTTACTTTGAGATCATTCTGAGGTTAAATACAGATTTAAAATCATAAAAAGAAATAGTAAAAATGAATACAAGTATTCAAATGTAACTCTCTTTGTAATCATTAGCATTTTCATAAGTAACTTTAATTTAATTACACATTTCCATTTTTCTAATGGTAACCGATTACGGTTGCATTTATTTTGTAATTAAATTGCGTAACGCCGTTACATGCAACTAGTTACTCCCCAACACTGCATACTTCTCTCTGTTGACGTATACAGGACTTCTAACATTCAGTCTGTTAAAACCTGACCTCTTTCTTACAATTTACTGCAAGCTCGCATTCAGATCAAACAATGCATAGAATCCAATAGAATAGAAGTCCCTACTCTATATATATTATAATGCCATGTAATATTTAATTTATAAATTATAGCAGTATTTCAGAAAGGGAGTAGTTCTTTTCCAAAATGGAAAAATCTTTTTTCACTATCAAATCAATTCCTGTTAGATAACATAAAAAAAGTACTGGCCTACGTTTTTTGTTTGTTCCCATTGAATATCCTGACGCGTTCTGAAATGAGTCGCAATAAGGAAATAATTTAACGTTAATATTTTCATGACAACAGGATGTGCGTTTCCTAGATTTTTGTTTTGGGCTGATGACTGTGTCCTGTCTTACAGATACAGTGTGGTGGTGGAGGGCGAGAGGGGGAACAGGCCACATATCTACTGCCTGGAGCAGCTGCTACAGGAGGCGGTCAGTACGCCACACGGCCCTACATCGTTCGCTGTCCCACATACACATTACAGCTCACCACAACAGGCCTGTGTGTTTTACTCCAGGCACACTCCTTGGTTTCCTCTTTCTGCTAACAGGCCCGAGGCACAGTGTAATATAGAAGCTGTTTAGCACCTTCCCCTGCTATTAAGCTAAGGGCATGTTTTGCTCCAGTACCTCTGTCTGTTGGTTTAGGCACACACACTTTCGCGGCTACCGCCTTTCCTTCCTAATGTACCGTTGGAAGCGGACCACTGCTAAGAGCAACCTTAGCCATTACCGCCGCTCTAAGATGGATTATATACACAAAATATAAATTTCCTCGCCAAAAAATGATTCATTAGTTATTCGGCTTAGAAGATAGATGATCGCGAAGTGTCTGAATGCACACAGGTGTTGATCTAATAATCCTCTCTGATCCACACTGCCTTTGTCCTACAGATTATTGATGTGAAACCCCCCTCCGTTAGATACCTTCCCCAGGGGACCCGGATTGCAGCCTACTGGAGCCAGCAGTACCGTTGCCTCTATCCTGGCACGGTCGTCAGAGGTATGGCTTTTCTGTTCCACTAATTGAGCGCCTTTCACTGGCTATTACATACTATTAACCAATGCGTTTTACTGCATCTGCGTTTCTCAAATGGAAAAATATGCACAAATGTCCACTGTCCTCCACATAGAGGCGTTGTAAGAGAACCTTTCAGGGTTGTTTCATTTCCTTTAATCTAAATCTTTTAGCCAAGCCCATAAGCGCTGCCAGATAAACCGAGCCGGGGAATGAAGGATGGTGTGGTTAGCTACATGCAGAGCTCTGCTCTATTATTATTTATTTTCCCTCCCACTGAGGAAGGAGAGAGCTGGAGACTTGTCAAGAAACTCTTAAAGGGAGGTTGCTGCTACTGCCACTGTCAGCCAATGAGAATGAAAAGGCCCTGTATGAATCCCGGCAGCCGCTGAGAAATATGCGGTCGCTCTTTTCGCGCAGCAGTGTTTGCTGTTTCACTCAGTGGAAACGTAAATTGAGGTGAATGCGTGTTCTTTTGCGTCAGTCGTCAACCCTGTTACTTGTCCACAGGGAGCCCGGACATGGAAGACGTGGACGATTTGATTACAGTGGAGTTTGATGATGGAGACACTGGCCGGATCCCGCTCTCTCATATTAGGCTGCTGCCGGCGGACTACAAGATTCAGTGTGAGTATTCAGCGAAGCACGGAGTAAAAGCCAAGGCACGAAGGAGCGCATGAAATGTTACTTGAATGTCAAAGTTAGGTAAACAGCCCATATGCGTTCTGTTTGATTTGGAGTCCATGCGGCCACTGATTTGTGTTTGGTTTTGCTCTTGAAGCTTGATGATGGATTCAGTAAAATGTTTTTCCACTAGTTGCCAGGGGGTTGCATATGATTGAGAGTGAGACTGAGAGATTTGAAGGCTTGTGTGTAATATTTAAGAGCACTGGGTAAATATTAATGTGTGTGTATATGTGTTTGACTGTGAAAATGTTTGTGGATGATCATTTTCAAAATATATCAAATAGAGAAGCACATGGAAATGTGCCAGTATTTTTGTGTGTGTCAATTTTGTCAATCACAAATGGCCTTATTGGGTCTATTGATAATGTTTTCTAAACTGAATTTATCTGAACAGGTGCAGAACCGTCCCCTGCGCTCCTTGTGGCTAGCACCAAAAGGCGAGGAAGGAAGTGCAGTAAGGATGTACCTGATGGTAAAGAGACACCACCCAAAAACACAGAGGAGTCTGCTCCGAAAAGCAGGGGCCGAGGAAGAAAACCCAAACCCAAGCCAGGTAATTTCCACTCCTTTGAATCAAACGTTTACCCTCATTGACATTTTGGCTGGTATTTTTGTAAAAGTGGTTATTGCTTTGGTTCAAATTAAACATTAAGACATCAGAACTGGTGTTACTGAAATGAGAAATGCAGTGATATTACAAAAGTGGACTGGATTGGTGGTTTCATAGATAGTAAATCACTTACTTTTGCATGGAAAGAGCTTACTGTCATAACAGGAACTGCTTTTAGCCTCCCAGCATTTTTATGGAGGTAAGTGTGTTTTTGGTCTGGCATATTAAAACCTTCCCTCCTGCGCTGCTTTCCAGAGCCTGAAGTCGCCCCAAAGGAGCATGAAAAGCCTGACACACCAACCCCAACGCAGGTCCCCGAGAGGCTCCTGTCCGGCCAGAAAAGCGGCCCACGGCCAGGTAGAAAAATTAAGCAAGTCGGCACAGCCAGCCCCTCCATCCCCGTATCTAATGAAAGCCAGAAGAAAACCACAGGAATCAAGCCCCCAGCCAAAGTGCATTCCCAGCCCCAGTCTCTCTACTCGCCGCTGCTCTATGGAAAAGTTCTGTCTGTGGATCTCTATAATGAGCCCTCCACTTCTCTGGCCTCCTTTATATCCAACAATGAGACTGCGAGTCCCGCGGGGAAAGGAAAGCCGGTCAAACGCTTGCGAAAGCCTGAGGAGGAGGCATCTGGGTTTGGTGTGAAAACACAACGCAAGCAACCGCAGACTGAGATCCTTATCAAACTGGACCATGAGGGAGTCATGTCACCCAAAACCAAGAAGACCAAAGCCCTCATGATGATGAAGGGCCAAAACCTCTCCAAAAGAGAGAATAAGTCTGTCATGGGTGTCAGCTACACTACAATATCCACTGCAGACAAAACACTGAAAGCTAAAAACAAGCCGAGTGAGGCAGACCCTCCTACTACAGAGAGCGTGTCCACCTACAGTGTTCGTAAGCTTGGCAGTGGAAGTGAGAGTCTGATGAAGGTGAGCAAATCAGGGGAGAAGGACAAGAAGGAACTGGAGTGTCCCAACTGCAGTAGCAGCAGCAGCAGCTCAGAGTCTGAGGGAGAAGAGGAGCGAGGGGCCTCGCTGGAAAAGAAACCCAAACAAGACTCGACCAGCTCCAACAGCTCGCGGGCAACAAGTCCCACCTCTTCCAGCTCATCCACAAGCAGTTCCTCATCCTCAGTTGGTTCTCACTCCTCCTCCTCCTCCTCATCGTCCTCCACCACCAGTGATGAAGAATCCTCCTGTAGCTCAGATGAAGAACCGGTTGCAGTTTCTCAACCATCCCCAGCCGCAGAGCATGTACCACCTCAAGAGGAGGAAGACGAGAAGGCCAAGTCAAAAACGGGGCCTGCTGCCAACATCCAGAAGCTCCAGAAGCAGCAGGCATCTGCCACACAGCAGCAGCAGGAGCCCCAGAGACAGCAGAAGGTGAAGCAGGGAGTCGGTCGCCCCAAAAGACGAGAGGGAATCCACCTCCCAACTACTAAGGAACTGGCAAAAAGACAGAGGCTACCCTCCGTCGAGAACAGGCCCAAGATCTCCGCTTTCCTTCCTGCCAGACAGCTGTGGAAGTGGTTTGGAAAGCCTACTCAAGTAAGTCCATGGATTTTAGGATTGCATCTTTCTTGAAGTCCCACCTATGCTATATCTACAACATCTCAAATTATGTATTGCATTGTGTAAAGTCCAAAGTATACTTCCATTTTGACGTGAACGTGAGGGGTATACCCTTTCAATCTATGCCTCCAAAAAAATAGTTGCAAATACAAATGAAGGCCTTGTAAAAAGTTTCCAAGACAATTTTAATGTGACCTTCATATAACAAAATGAAAAAAATCTGTTCGTTTTTAATAAAAGGACATAAAAATATCCTTTTGCTTTTCCTTCAACTTCTGACAGAGGCGGGGAATGAAAGGGAAGGCGAAGAAGCTTTTCTACAAAGCCATAATGCGTGGGAAGGAAATGATCCGTATTGGAGACTGTGCCGTGTTCCTGTCTGCTGGACGACCCAACCTCCCCTTCATTGGACACATCCAGAGCATGTGGGAGTCCTGGGGAAACAACATGGTGGTCCGTGTCAAATGGTTCTATCATCCTGAGGAAACCAACCCTGGAAAGAAGCTTCATGACAAAAAGGTTACTTTCATCTCCCTTTGCTAAACAAGAATAATGGTTTGCGGGCACAGCATTATGATGTTAGTACTGGAATGGTACTTGATCTGTCCCAGTCTTGCCTTTATCTGGGTTTGTAACTAATCAAATTTTGTTTGGCAGAACTGGGATCAAATGTCTGGCCAAAGTCTTCCTGCTGTTCTGCAGGCTTCCAACCAGAGAAAAGACTTCATGGAGGTAAGAAAACCAATCCAGTAAATGGTTTGATCCTCTTCGTCTGGGTGAAAACAGACCGATAGCTCTCTCTGCTTTCTCTTTTCAGCGGGCCCTCTACCAGTCCTCTCACATTGATGAGAATGACGTCCAGACCATTTCTCATAAATGTCTGGTGGTCAGCCTTGAGCAATATGAGCAGATGATTAAAACTAAGAAGTACCAAGACAGCGAAGACCTCTACTACCTGGCTGGCACTTATGAGCCCACCACGGGAATGATATTCAACACTGATGGGGTTCCTGTAATCTGCTGAGGATCAACAAATGAGGCGCGTGGAACCAAACGAATGAGATACAAGGACTAGACAGATGTGTTGGCTTCACCCAAAGCCTGACTAATCAGACGAGTACAGAAAATGTCCTGACAAAGACACAAGCATCCATGAGATGAGAGACCACTTCAACAGATGCCCATCATTTCAAACACGATGGTGACGGTATTGTCAAATTGCGCTAGATTTTAAGTGTTTGGTCTGTTAATGGAGTACTCCGTTTCATGATTGTGGTGGACAAATTATGTTCTCGGGAATCTCCAGTTGAAGAGAAAAACATGGTAAAGAAAGT
Source organism: Sinocyclocheilus grahami (assembly GCF_001515645.1). NCBI lineage: Eukaryota > Metazoa > Chordata > Actinopteri > Cypriniformes > Cyprinidae > Sinocyclocheilus > Sinocyclocheilus grahami. The sequence continues at coordinate 3,828,627 of NW_015505216.1, read as the reverse complement.
GAAAGCGTGTCAAAAATGTCTCTAAGGTCAACTGCATCTGCACCGCTGAGCCCTGTTTGCCTCAGCCATCACACTTCTGCAGGACTCATTCTCCGGGTGAGAAGGCCTGCTTGGAACCAGCTTCTTTGGCCGTGGGACCAACAACGGAAAGAGTAATTAAAGCTGACAGGCCATGTCACACTTCTGCCCAGAGAGTCGTCCCCACCACACGCTCCGCTGTCCAGTTACTACTGGTAGCTTCAAGGGCTGGCTAATGAACTCAGACGGGTAAAACGATAGCAGACGTAAAGCTGCGGCCCATGTGAGAAGCACTTAAAAGAAAGGACTGAACTGTGGTCTGCGAGCCTGCAAGGACTGTTTATTAATAGGAAAGTGTGAGTCACTTTTACACCGAATGGCCCAGAAGATCTATCAGAATATTTATATACGATCCTATGCCCTCAGCCGCGGCGGCAGAAAGGTTTCTTTTTACGAGGCAAGGGCTCTCCTGGGACGGAAACAGATGTAGATGATGCCCGTTTGTAAATACATGCATACAAGCTATATAGGATATGAACAAATATATTTTATTTTCGTGTACCATAGATTTATGTGACAGTAATTTTTTTAAAGCATCAAAAGATAAAAAAAAAAAGCTTTAATAAACTGTGAATAATGTTTAAAATGTTAACAAATATCAGGAACTAGTTTTAGAGTACAGATCTTGTAAGTCGTTACTGGAATCTCAGATGCCCACTACATTGACGACGTAATGTAATCTTGATATCAAAACTACTATTACAGGACAAATGGTTCATGGGATTTGACAGTGTTCGAAGCCAGTTGTCCCATAATGCCGTTTTACAACAGAAAGCACTTAAATTCTGCCCTTGGTCTTACACAGGACAGACTTCCCTTGACAATCCTCTGTTCAGGTGGACGTGAAGCGCTTTGCGGGAAAACCATTTTAGTTCTCTCATTGGTTCTCAGGGTCAGTGAGAGATGGAGAATGAGAGTTTAAAAGCACCATATAATCAGGCTACGCTTGCTAATCATGTCTATTTTACTCGGCTTTCTCTTTTTTTCTGGAACTATCCCCCACAGAAAGCAATTACATCTCATGCATGAAAGCACTTTCTTCGAATAAACAAATAGTAGCAGTGCAGGTGACGTTATCTGTTAGCGCTGAAAGTCGAAAGCGGAGTTGTTTTTTTGCCTTTCTCACGTCTACGTTTTTCTCCATCGACTTTTATTCCAAGCCGTTTTCTGGTTCGTTCTTAATAGCCTTAACCTTGGTCCCTAAAAGCTGCCGTGTACCGGCAGAATCAAAGTCTGAATGTTGTCTTTGAAAATAGGTCCTTCTGATTGATATTGTGTTCCAGAGAAAGTGCCATCAGTCATCAGAGGCAGTTAGGACCAGGCTATGTATTCGCTGCTTCTCTAATCAAGACCAGTCAAATGTATTTGATTTATGGCATGCATCCTTACATGGATGAAGAGACTAGCAAACACCTTATTTGCGTAATTGTAATTATGGTTCTTATTTGTGCCTCATTTTTACGGTTCAGAGGAGGTATGAATGTCTTTGTCTTTTTAAAGGTTGGGCACGTGTTGTTTGATGCTGGAAGGAAACTGTTCTTAAACGTTTTTCATGTCTATGTGTACAAAAACCATTAGATGATCTGTACTGATCTTTTTTTAAACAATTATGGTTACCAAGATATATAGAAAAGATTAGGTTAGAGGCTACTTTTTGTTGTTGTTGTTGTTGTCTGCAGTTGCCCAGCCAAATTGTTTTCTACCTCCCACCTTGGTTCAACGTTTCATGTTTTTGTTTGATATTTTCTCTTGGTGGTATTTTTATACTTGTGAAAGAAATGTCACTGCATGTGGGCTTTTAAACCATTGCCTGTTTTTTAATTCTTTCGCCATGATGAATACCCTGATATCTCTGTGAATGATGTTCAGTAGATACTTATTGGTTCTTTCTGTTGTTTTTGATTTTCCCCCCCGTTTTTAGAGGGAGAATAGTGAGATCAAGAAGGGTATGGACACTAGAGACTTCCAGTCTTTGCGATTGGAAAATATTTGGCCTACTCAGTATTTTGAAAATTTCTTTATATTATAGAAATGTTGACACTATTACGAATTGTAGAACCTTCTGAAATATATATTTTTTTTGTGTACGTTTCATATTACATTGCCCCGGTCTCTCTTAAAGAGATATTATCTTGTTGATATTCAATAGGTTGTATTTCTTAACATGTTTTATCATTGTATGTGTGGTCTTGAGGCTTAAAAGGATATTCAGCCTATTTCGGTTCGGACTGTTTTTCTAAGTCACCTAATTTGGTTGAGGATTTTACACACACCCAAAGCTAATTCAAATGCCAAATGATCTTCGAATGCACAGTGAATCTAAAGCAACAGTAAGCAAGCTCTTTTTTTGTTTGACACAATCTTTTAAAAACAGATCCGTGTTGAATATTTTTGCCTGTTTAGTGAGTTGTACAATTTAAGTGCCCCTCAAAACAAACGTTTACTCGGAGCTTGAGTCAAGCTGAAAGCACTTTTTAGAGTATTTTTGTCTGCATGTTTTAGAAATCGCATATATGCTTCTAGGAATAATATTAGAGCAATCAACAAAAGTATATTTTGCTTATTGTGACGTAGTGTAACGTGAATGGAGGTCACTGAATGAGACGGTGGCCTCTGCTGGTAGCAGTCATGTGGGATGAAGCGCTGAAGTCCTCTGCTACTCGTCCAGGGTCCGTTTGAGTGTATCTTATAATGTATACGGTTTAACTGGCTTATTAGAAAACAGTGTATAGCCGAGTAGAAGCATTATAGAGTTCACTGTTTGCATGATTCTGTTCAACTTTTTTTTCTTTTCGTTTCTTTCTTTATGACATTCCCCCTCTCGGAACAATCGTCCTCCTTGCTTAATGTGCAATACTGCTGAATTTGGATTCTGTGAGGTAGCTGCTAGTGAGGGAAGGAACGTGTTCATTAATGTGGGAGATGAGAGAGAGAAAGTTAGTGTGGACTGGAGGCTGGTCCTTCACTAGTCTTCATCTGCTGGTCCTTCAGCATTGATATGGTCCTGTTACGAAATAAATATAATAATAAAAATTTAAAAAGCTATAGTTTTGAAATTATTTGAAATTTTAAAAGCATCAAGGTTTTGTAAATGATCCTTTATGAGAGGGGGAGATGAGTATGGATATACTTTGTACACACATTTAATCTTGTAAAAAGCAAAATTACAAAATACATTTTGTAAACATTGAAACCGATATTAAAGAGTGCTGTTGACTTGTGTGAGAATTTATGGAATTGGATTTTTTTTTTTTTTTTTTTTTTTAACAGACGCAACCAGCATTATCAGTGTTTTTCAATTCTTTTGGTATCAGTATTTTCTAGTTAATCAATAAACGTCATGAAATGGAATTGAGTTTGTCTGTTTTTTGTTGCGCTTTTTTTTTTTAATTGAGTGTGTAAAACCCTCTGGCTCTGAATTGCCTAAATCCACATTGCATTTGGATCCAAAACCTTTTGGGAGAACTGTTATTACGACCTGATGAGCTTTTTACAGCTCCTGTCATTTGCTGTATAAGTGCATCTTTAAAGATGCCTGTGAGAGCAGAGCAATAAGACTTGTAGTGTAACACTCAGTCTTCCTTATGACCACCATCATACTGAAATTTCAGTCGTGTGACCACAGGAATGCTGTAAAAAGGTTTCATCTTACAACATGGCTCAAATGCATATTCATGTCCACATTGAGGAAAATTAATGCCGTCTTCTGTGAAAATATTGTGGTGCTCTATTGAATGAGTGTTATTTGTGTTATGGTAGTCTTTGAGCCATTTAACCAATGGAATGTTTCCCCCCCTTCCTCTAAAAATCCCATTTCTGAAAGAGTGTTTTTCAGCATGCGTGATGATTCATTGCACACCGTTCACAGTGGTGCAATAGATTCAAAAGGTCACCAGGGTGTTTTGTTAGGCAAGAGGTGGTTTCTGAGTCTCCCTTGTGAGCAATCACATCCATCAGGATGCCATTTTAGAGCTTCCTGGAACAATTTACAATTTATAGCAGCTGTTGAACTGAAGCTGAGCTCATTTTGCTAATACTAGTGCAACGTCTTTAGTGAATTCAACAGAACGAAGCTTGCTTGGAGGGGAGGGGAGGGGAGGGGAGGGGGGGATAGTTTCCTGAGCAATTAATGTTACCAAGGGAGTCATGTTTGCTGTGTTGACCATTCATAAATTATTTCTTCAAGTGGAAATGAGCCACCTCCCTGCCAAAATGGCAAAACATGTTTGTGTATTCGCTGATCTCTAGTCTACCATGGTGAAATGGAACTAAAGTGCTCTCTTTGGAGGAAACTCTGATTATTAGTGGGCTGGCATGACTGTGACCTCACTGTTTGAAACCATTCACTCTTCCAGTAGTCTAAATAAGGAAGAGATTGCATTTTAAGTGCAAATCGGAAAGAATCCTTGCTTTGTGCTGTCACAAATCATGTTGAATTTAAAGCCCTTGGCTTATTTTTTCTCCATCAAAAGCACAACTTCTCAATTTCCATTAGCACTGCAGATGAGATTTGAAAATGCATGTCTTTGATTTTGCTTGTAGTGGCAAAAAAATTACATAATGCAATCTAACAGAAGTGCGCCTTAAATTTTATCACTGTCAAATGCGTTTTGCATATAGAGGCACGCATCATGATTTCTCATACGGTTTTTAATGTTCTAAATAAGCAAAAAGATTGTTTATGATTAAAACAAATGGCTGTGATGTAGGTTTAGCTGAAATATTTCACTCTTAAAGGTACAGATAAGACAAAAATGACAAGTCATACAGATTTGCAAAGGCAAAACGAGTAGATGATGAATTTTTGTTTTTCACTGAACTATCCTTTTAACTCCAACGTTTGGGTTCGCTGTATTTCATCAGGGTTTCACGATTCTTTCGTGGATCACATTCATAAAGACAAAGGAGAAACAAATCCCTCCATATCTCCAGTGTAAAGGCATTCACAACCAGCGTTTGAGGTGCTGCGATCCATTCAAGCTAAAGATATGTTTGAACCTGCTGCTTTGATGACAAGTCAACACATCAGAACGCAGACAGTTTTAATGTCAATCACTTAAGCAGTGGCGTCGCACGAGAAAAAGTTTTTATAGAGACCTCTGTGTCTCTTTGAGCACACGGATAATTTGCAACAAGGCGCAATCAGAGTAGCACATGCACCCTGTGATGTGTAGCAGTGTAGTAAGTATGAGAAATTACAGACTAATGACTCTCCCAACACACTTCTGCTTGTGCTTCCAGCAGGACAGAATTCACATGTGACTAAAAAAATATTCAAAGGTGTACCACCTCAGAATTATCATGGAATTCCATTTAAAGGGGTCATATGATGCAATTTCAAGTTTTCCTTTCTCTGTGGAGTGTTACAAGCTGATTGTGCATAGATAAGATCCCTGAAGTTGCAAAGACTAAAGTCTCAAACCCAAAGAGATATTCTTTATCAAAGTTAAGACTCTGCCACGCCCCCCTAAAACGGCTCGTTCTAACACGCCCCCACATATCTACCTCACTATGTGGAAATATTAGCATAATGCTGCCCAAATGTGCACGCAAAGAAAGAAGGCGTGGTTTCAGTAACCGCAGTTAGTGTTGAAGCAGCATGTCAGGGAGACGCTGTGTGTTTCTAGGCAAAAGCAAAAGCACTTTATTTGGCCTTCCGAAAGTAGATGCATTTAGGAATCTTTAAGATTACTTACAACAGAACAGCAATGCATTTTATGGACAACCGTTTCGTGAACCTAGGGGAGGAGGTAATTCTTCACATCACATCACAGTGGAGTCAGCTGTCTTAACCGTGGCTTGTGTACTGCATCATTACTGTGTCTATTCCTCTTCCGGGCTTGAACTGATGGTAAAGCTAATGACATTATTTACTATCTACATTTATGTTGAAAGCTGAAGCTCGCGATTATGGTAAGAGGCATTACATTTCCGACGAGTGCTTGCGGTGTTCGGCCAATCACAATGCACTGGGTCAGCTGGCCAATCAGAGCAGACTGCGCTTGTCGGAAGGAGGGACTTTGTAGAAAACGAAGCGTTTGAGAGAGGCGGGGCATAGAGGACCTACAATAATGTACAGTATTTGAAAAATAATGTGTTTTTTTTAACATTAAAGCATGTCAACATTCTGTTACACCAAATAATGATCTTTAAAAAAAGCATCATATGACCCCTTTAAATACATGAGAGAACAGGAGCTCTGGGGCAAAGCCAGCTACGGCTCAATAATGTGCCATGAGTAATCGGCGACTCCCGCTGTGTGTGAAAATGACAACAGTAAAAGAGATGCGCTTGCTCAAAGGGAGCATATATTTATACTCCATGGCTACACGCAGTATAACTGTCAAAAAACAGTTTTGTTTTTTTTGAGTATTTTTAAGAGCAGAGCTGCGGCTTTGCTGGAGTCAACCGCTGCTGTCAAAGCTGATAAAAGCAAATAAACCCACCAAAGGCCACCTTCTTCTCTGTCGACTAGCTATGATCACTGTTGCCGACTCTCGCAAGATACATAAGCAACCGCAGCTTAAAAAACAAGCCCAATATTTTTTTTGATGATTTATTATCAATATTATTGATCAATTATTTATTACCAATAAATGAACCTGCAACATATTAAACTGAAACCACTCTTTTATCTGAAAAGCAAACAACGTGAGAACAAAAAACTCATCTCCAATCACCAGTGAGCAGAATACGATTGGAGAGATGGAAAAGGAGTTTGTTTTTTTTGAGTATTTTTAAGAGCAGAGCTGCGGCTTTGCTGGAGTCAACCGCTGCTGTCAAAGCTGATAAAAGCAAATAAACCCACCAAAGGCCACCTTCTTCTCTGTCGACTAGCTATGATCACTGTTGCCGACTCTCGCAAGATACATAAGCAACCGCAGCTTAAAAAACAAGCCCAATATTTTTTTTGATGATTTATTATCAATATTATTGATCAATTATTTATTACCAATAAATGAACCTGCAACATATTAAACTGAAACCACTCTTTTATCTGAAAAGCAAAAACCGATATGTTATTTTACAAAAATCAGCAAACTGCAACAACGTGAGAACAAAAAACTCATCTCCAATCACCAGTGAGCAGAATAGGATTGGAGAGATGGAAAAGGAGGAAAAACACAAGAGCTTCAAAGGGGAACTGTAACATAGCCACATATTTATAGCCTACTAAAATATAGGCTATTCGAACCAAGGCTATATAGCTTTAGTATTAGTATAGGAATTGTTTTTTATTACAGCCCATGATAATTAATACATTGCAAAAATTAGGCTAAAAGAAAGTCATCCCACTCCTCTATACGTCTACTTCTGTCATCGCTTGGATTTCGGCGGAACATTTGGCAAACACTGGTTGGCTATTAACTGTGAGCAGACAGAGTGTCAACCAATGCATTGGAGAATATGGCGAACATAAATAAAGAAACGAAGTTGCTTGTCAGATTTCCCTAACAACCAACCATATTTTTTTTAAATAAGCCCAAAAAACCGCAACCCAGGATTTTTTCATGCAATTTTACAAAAAAAGAAGCCCAGAGTCGCGTATAATATGCGGACTTGGCAACTATGGCTATGATCCTGTCAGAAGGGAGATGTATCCAGCTGCAGACCCGCAGCAGTTTCAGAACCGGAAGTGAGAGTCTGTAATGTTTTTGCTATCATATGTTTAATAATTATCGTATATATTACGTTAAACATTTATCTACTAAGTACTTAATGTGTGCTTGGCTTTATTATCTTATATTGAAGCTTGAATTTGTTGTCATATTTTTTTCTGTGGATATTTCGATTCATTTTCGGATGCATGCTGTAAATGGCCCTTGCGGTGAAGTTTTGAAGACGTTTATTATTCATACAAATAAATAGTTTGCTTTACTTTCCTCTGTTATATGCCTTGTTTGTGTGTTAATATCACCTTGTAGTTTAAATAATTTTAATCCCATTTGTCATCATTGAGATAACTGTGTGTGGCTTCATCTCTTGTAGAGACATAAGGATTCAGAGAGGTGACACATTACCTGAGCTGCAGCAGTGCAACAAGTGTTACAGCAATTACCAGCAGTTTTCTGCTTGACCAGCATGTTTAAGCCAGCCAAACTGGTCAAATTAAAAAGTCATCTTCAAATCCACTTCAACAAGGCAGTTGTCTGTGGAGGTATGAATATCTTGAGTTGTTTGTTTAATATATGTACTCACAATATATTATTGCATAATAGTTTACCTGTGTACTTATTTATTTATTTTAGGCTATACTATACATTTTTGCAAGCAATTATTGGTGTGATTATTTAGTTGTTAAATAAGGAACAAGGAAGGTTTTTCTGTGTCATTTACAGGGAGAATATATATATATATATTTTTCCCAGTACATCTTGTCTTGGGAGCACCCTTTGAGTTTACATCTGTAAGTAGTTATCAGTTAAAGTAATGTTTATGATGTTGTAGCAGTTGATATTTAAAGATTTATCTATGTTTGTGTCTTCCAGTGTGACATTCCAATCATGGACTCTTATTCTTCTGGAGAACTTTGGCGTTTTCTCTGAAAGGTACTGGACATTTCCTCCAGCCCACCACTACATTTGCACCCCCTTCTGACCAATTTGAAATTAACCAAGATACATGTATATTACAGTGCAGAAACCCTACAAGAGGCCCTTCCAATTGGATAACAGGCTATGCTTGTGAGGTATGTCTCAAATCTATCTATCTATCTATATACATTAATAAGAAATATTAAAGTTACATTTTCCTTTAATTAATATTCTGTAATGAAGGAGATCCCAGTAATCTCACAGAAGTTGTGAAATGGCTCCATTAAACAGACATCTGCTCAGGGGGCCAGTGGAAGAGCCTCTTTTCCTTATAATGGAGGAAGAGGACAAGGAAAAGGCCCTCAACAATCTCCTGGAACAGAAGTTTCCAGAGTGCCCTTCATATTTCATCTTGTG
>NW_015505216.1:3791599-3819116 GCF_001515645.1 Sinocyclocheilus grahami | reverse complement strand
ATGTTTGTGTCTTCCAGTGTGACATTCCAATCCTATGGCGATGGTGCTGGACTCTTATTCTTCTGGAGAACTTTGGAGTTTTCTCTGAAAGGTACTGCACATTTCCTCCAGCACACCATTACATTTGCACCCCCTTCTGACCAATATGAAATGAACTAAGATGCATATATATTAGAGTGCAGAAACCCTACAAGAGGCCATTCTGTGTGTGTGTGTGTGAGAGATTAAAGTTACATTTTCCTTTAGTATTCTGTAATGAAGGAGATCCCAGTAATCTGACAGAAGTTGTGAAAATGCTCCATTACAACAGACATCTGCTCAGGGGGCCAGTGTGTGTGTTATTGAAATGTTTTAGTTTTCATATAAAAAAATGTATGATGCATGTGTTCTTGACTTTGGAGTAAAACAGCAATTACCAGCAGTTTTCTGCTTGACCAGCATGTTTAAGCCAGCCAAACTGGTCAAATTAAAAAGTCATCTTCAAATCCACTTCAACAAGGCAGTTGTCTGTGGAGGTATGAATATCTTGAGTTGTTTGTTTAATATATGTACTCACAATATATTATTGCATAATAGTTTACCTGTGTACTTATTTATTTATTTTAGGCTATACTATACATTTTTGCAAGCAATTATTGGTGTGATTATTTAGTTGTTAAATAAGGAACAAGGAAGGTTTTTCTGTGTCATTTACAGGGAGAATATATATATATATTTTTCCCAGTACATCTTGTCTTGGGAGCACCCTTTGAGTTTACATCTGTAAGTAGTTATCAGTTAAAGTAATGTTTATGATGTTGTAGCAGTTGATATTTAAAGATTTATCTATGTTTGTGTCTTCCAGTGTGACATTCCAATCATGGACTCTTATTCTTCTGGAGAACTTTGGCGTTTTCTCTGAAAGGTACTGGACATTTCCTTATAAAAAAATGTATGATGCATGTGTTCTTGACTTTGGAGTAAACTTGTGATTAAAGTATATTTCATATAAAATGCCCAGAAGTTTCAAAGATTATTTTTAGTATCACAAACAGGAAATAACTCGCATAATTCAATGAAACGAATAATTATAAATAAATTACACAAGATTAATATTTTTTAAATGCTTAATATATCATTATAAAATGCATACATACATAAAGTATGACGTATCGTGTTTAATAAAAGCAAATTACCCCTTAAAAACTGTAAGGTGGCGTTACTGTGTTAAGAACGTAAGCTCCGCCCCTCACTTCCGGTTCTGTGGCTGCGGTTCTAAAACTGCTGGTGCTACGGGTCTGCAGCTGGATACTATTGTCAGAAGGGGCCACAGCTCAACGCAAAGAATCATTATGCTAATAAGACAAAAAAAAGCAGAAAGCAGGCATGCAATATTCATAAACTATTCAGGAGTCATTTAGCCGGAATGCTCATTTAACGAACTGAGGCGTGGAACAATTAACGCGCGCCAAGCAATGGAAGCGTACTGTGATGGAGAGGACGTCGGCAGCTCAATCTCTCACCAGGGATGCCATTTGAAGTTCCAAACGCTAATGGTTGACTTTTCCTCTACACTTCCCCTCAATATCCAGAGTCCATTTTGTGTCTTCCATCACCAAGGCCAGCATAAAATGGCCTCCGAATGGAAGCATGGCTGATTTTCACCGGTACCAATCACAAGCTGCGTTTGAATGGAGATATGATTGAGTGTTTGCTTTAGGACTGCATTAAACATTAAGGTCCTCGGAGCAAGGGTCGTCCATATTGCGGGAGCATTTTACCATTTATGACCCATTAAAATGATTGCAGTATAAAAACAAACGTTTACCGGCAGTCTCAGTCCATCAGTATAAAAGGGAAAGTGGAATAATTCAGAAGTGATTGCTGGGTAGAAAATGGCTTCAGTGAAGCGGTGCTTTGACCCTCTGGGGTCTAGATTGGAAGGAGTCTCAGTCCAGAGCCTCTGCCTTCCTTCATTACTGCATGTGCTGACAGCAAACAAGCTGACCGGCATTGCTCGGGGCCACGAGGCCTGTGTCATGGCTCTGAGGCCCAAGACCTGGTCCTGTCATGGCCCATATCGCTCTGCCTACCAAATTGCTTCCCCCTCAACAGGAACAGGATTTATGGCAGTATGAAGCGCAGAGATGCATGTCTCACCGTGCTCTCGGCTGTGCTTCAGGGAGGGCCCTGTTCATATTATGATCTCCGGGGCATTGCAGTCACCGCCTCAGCATTAAGACAAAATGAGAGAACAACACAAAGCACTGATGCGTGTGTGTGCGCACATGTTAGGAATAAACCAAGAAAATGTGTGCAATGGACCTCAGCTCCTCACAGGAGAGCCATTTGCCTTGTTGTTCCAATATCCTGCTGTGTGGATACATTAGTGGCCGACTCCCCCATTCCAACTGTCACCAAATCTCCAGGCTCCCATTGTGGCAAGAGAGAGATGCTCAGAGCCTTGGTAATATCACACTGTCATTTTGCCGGAAATGGTAATCTTTTATAAGAAAAAACATGAGATTTTTTTTTGTAACGGAAAGCAATAAATGACCGGTTGCATTGTGTTTTTGTACATTATAAGCTGTCTTGGAAGGGACAGGCTGAGATTGCACATGGTTTTTATAGTAAAATTACACTGGGAAATTGCATGATGGAAGTGAATCATAGTATCTGTGGGTTATTCAGTCCTGGGAGTACTGAACTTATTACCGGACTTCATAATGAAATCTGCAGTCAAGCGCTTCCAATTTGTTTCACAGTGCTTCATCGGAGAGGGGCGTTTGTTTAGCTGCGCTGACGTGCCGTGATGTATTTACTCTGATAGCGCCTTTGAGCACACATTGGCTATCTAGTGGTGGCATATGCTACTTGGCAATTTAAGGCCGAATGTAAAATGCCGTTCACAAGCATTCCCACTTGGTTTTCTATTGGCCAATCTGTTGCAGAGTTGCATATTGTATGATGAAAGTTGCATGCGACTCATGTCAATGATTTCCCAGCATTCAACCTAGTCGCACATGCTTTGCTATTGATTGCAACAACATCATCATCAACAACAACATCAGCCATGCTGGTAATAAACTGTGCCAAAGTTGACTTATGGAGGTGAAAAGCCAAACTCTAGCTCAGCATTTTCTTTCAGGCAGAGTGTACGCGAGTGAGAACCAGACAACCGGAAATCAAACTGAGCAAAAGGCAGATACTTTTAAATCAACACCTGCCACCGTGTTTCTTATTTGTCATCTGTGATTCCTCTTTGAGTGTGTCCTAAAAGCTGGGGGGGGGGGGGGGGGGGGTTGATTGCAGTGGTTGAGCCATTATGTTTGACAAAATGGGACCTTCAAACCCTGCGGAGCACTTTTCCCAAAGATTGCCAAAGTATGCAGTCTGAGGGGAGGCTGGGTGGGGAAAAAACCCAGATCTATCGCTGGGAGGATTGCTTTTCCTGCTGCCTTCCTATCAAGTCACCGTTAACAAATTACTGTCGATCTATTCGGGAATTAGCAGTTGGGTCCCTAGAAGTGAAGGGCTGATAGATAGAGGTGTTAATAAAGGCTGCTCCCCTCCTCTAGCTGTGACGATTGTCAAAGAGGGAGGTGGGCAATAATCAGCAATAGGCCATCTACACCGTTCTTCTGCTAACAGAGTGAATTCACAAACGTACCACACACACCTGGGACGCCTGTCTTTTGAGGAGGGTTATTTAACAGTAATTCTGGCTCTGTGTTGCAGAGAATGATTTGACATTGGTGGGGGTGAATCCTGCGACGCCCCTTCGGTTTGCCGTTGAGGAGGAGGAAATCGACTGAAGGAGAATTGTTACCCTCAATAGAGTCCACAAACCGTGCAGTCAAGGGCTGGTTTCATCCGTCAAAGCTTGGCCCAGAATTAAGTGTTTTTACACAGGGAATCACGTCAAATGAAGTTATATATCCAATCAGCCCGATGAACATATTGGAGTTTTGACTGTCACAGTTTTAAACGGTGGGAAATAATGAAGCTCAGCTCAACTGCCAGTATAAACTGGCTGTTGTCCTGAAGAATAACTCGCGAAAGCTAGGCTAGGATGTTATTACTTTCTGTCTTAAAGCAGTGCCAGGTTTCATTTAGCATCTATTAAATTGTCAGTTCAATCTGGTGATGATTAGTTGATAGACCTTATTCTACACAAATATCATTAAAATTTCATTCGTATTTAGATTGACTGCAAACAAGATTACGATTAATATGTGACCCACTCCATAATTGGAAATTGTCTTGAGGAAGTAATTTGGTGTTTTATGCATTGACTGAAATTAAGTAATTTAAATAGTGATAAAAAATCTTCACAGATTTTTTTTTTTTTACATGTTTGCTTAATTTATTCAAGCATACATTTCAGTAACTAAGATATCAATAAATGATGACAAAAATAATCAAAGCATTTATAGTGCATATATTCATAGTTATATTTACAGTTTTAGCTATATGCTCTTGTAAATTTATTTCTTGAATTTCATAATGAAACTGACATAATTTAAAAGCTGAGACTTTGTTTAATAAAAAAACATTAAATGTAAGAATCAAAATTCAAAGTTTTTGCAGAACTTTTTTTCCACAAATGGCCCACTGTGACTTCCGGCTCATTTTGATGGAGCGTCACATATAGTATGTCCGACTCATTTTCCATCTGCTAAATACCTCTTGTCGCAGTAGCCAGTAGTAAGGATACTTTTTTTTTTTTTTTTTTTTTTTTTTTTTTTTTTTTTTTTTTTTTTTGCTTGTAGCTTTATTGTGCTCATTTAGGACCAAAAATTTAGCATATTATTATGGCACCATTAGCCTCTGCTGTTCGATGCTTTAACTACACTCTCTGGGCCAAGTATCTTTTCTTCAATAACAGCCATTAAAAAATAGCTGAGTATTCTGACTAAATAAATTTTTTGCAAGCAACAATATCTCATATTATAGTTTGTATATGTTTCACTTTTTTTGTTTTGTTCACTTAAAACCATTAAATAGACGTTCTGAAATAGATTTATTTATTATAATAATGACATATTTTGCAGAGTCGTCACAATGTTTTTTCCTGATGAACTGATGGATTTTTCTGTGTTTAGCTTTATCATGTGCATGTATGTTTAGTTCATGACAAAATTTAATTCTTTTCACTCCACAGCTTAACAGACTGAATGGGAAATGCTGAAAATTATTTCCACCCTTTTCCATCTAAAGTCTTTTCTTCTTTTCCTCATTTCCATTATGTGCCTTTTCAAATGTTTTGATTGTGTGAGACATTTTCTTTTTACTACTTCATAATAAAGAAGCGGATAGAAGACTGCTGTGTTCTCAAATGGCTCACTATCTGGTTATTAATCTGACAAAAGCATCTTCACCAAGATCAACTGAAAGTACTTGCAGTGCAGCTCCTTTGCCAGTAATAACAAAGCGTGCTTTTTTAATATGCAGACAGAGAGTGCGAGTGCATAAGCAGTTCACACTCAGAAAAGTGCCAAGGCGGTCTTGAATTTTAATCAAATCTCGACGAATGCTTCTTTGCGTAAAAGAGTGCATGTGAAGTAAATGCTCTGAAATGACACACTGAGGTTCTGAGCGCTCTCGCTGCATGCTAACATACGATGCATTCATCTGCTCAAAGAGAGGCAGAGGAGACCATTGATCCGTGTTGCCTGGAGGGGTAAAGGTCTCCTTTCCTGCGGGATCCGTTAGGTCTGCCTCAAATATTCTGACAGGAGTCCCAGATGGAGGCCCACCACTGAGCTCTCCCATTCCACTGCCGCCGCGCCCCTCTGAAAGAAACAAACAGTGAAGAAGGAGCTGTCAACACCCAAACTGCCTGGAGGTTCTTCACCTTCTTGCATTAGATGGTCCGGTCCACTGTAAACACACCTGAAGCGCTGAGCTTTATCCTGTAAACTGTGTGTTGAAAGCAGAGTTCACTCAGCGACGACTGACGCCAGGATGTGAAAAAGTAAACCTCGTTCCTCTTTTCCTTTCAGCTGCCCTGCGGTGCCAGGCCTGCCGAGAGAGTTGGGCGGAAACTGTCTTTCTGCTCCCTGAAGGCAGGTAGCCGGCCACTGTGATGTTCAATCAAGCCTTGCACAGCTCCACACTTTCTAACTCGAAAAGAATCTAATCCATCATTGTCACTATAGCGTTTTTAGTTTCGCACAGCATTCGCAGGCAATGCACTGAATGTATAACACATCTACCTGTGGTACTAGCAAAGTGCTTTTTCCATACATGCGGCGAACTCCACAATGCACAATAACTTCGTCCCTGATTCCACCTTCAGTGAATGAATAGAGACTGGCAGAGAGGCCATGAGGTTGTGTTCCCTCTGAGCTCATTAGTTTCATTCTACACCCGATGTCCTTTCAGACTGATTGATGACCTTCATCTGTAGATCACAGCATCTGGAGAGCAGCAGGATAGCTGAGATTGTGCTGCAGCACAGGGTCCATCAAGTGTGGAGTCCAGCTGCTCTCTGTCCTGGCGTCTAGAGTGTGTGACCATGGGCGATTGGTGATTTCACCCAGTGCCTGGAACATTTCTGACAGCTTCAACAGCTCGACTGGGTGAGTCACATAAACAAAGTGGCACTCTATGTCGAAGCGTCCATTAGCTCAAAAACATGTTTAAAAGAAGAGCTCGTACAAAAGTTCTGTCATCATTTACTCACCCTCATGTCGCTCTAAAGCCACATGACTCTTTCTTATTTCTATGCAGACATTTTGAAGGCTGCGTCGATCTAAAGCTACTGAATCTATGCCGCTGTTACTGAATCTTTGGCGCCACGGTAAAAAGATATAACATTTTACCTCAGTTTTACTATGAGTACGCGGTCTACACTGAAATTAACTTTGTTTAATAAATGGCAAAAAACGTCTTTGTATTGAGGACTTTGTTGTGGACTGTAGGCAAACACAACATACAACGCTATACCAGTGTACTATAACTCGATTCTCAAATAAATGAGTCGGTTCTTTTTAGAGAATCAAAAAAATGCCGGGACTATATGCTATATGCATCATATAGCTATATGCAATATGATGCCAAATCAAAATTTGATTATTAAATATTTAAATATATTAAATATTTTGTTATCTATATGTGATAATTTTTTTTATTAGTATTTTGATTTAACATTTTTTTTAACTTCCAGTTAGTGCACAATTTTAGTTCTTCCATGTAAACTAAACAATAACATGGCCTTGACTAACTGAAATAAGTTGAAGTTTTTCATCTTAATATTTTTATTTTATTTTTGCTTTATTTCAATTAATAAAAAATGTTTTTACATTTACGTTTATTCATTTAGCAGATGCTTTTCCAAAGTGACTTACAAATGAGTAGGCTAATACAAGCAATTCATCATAAAGAGGCAAATAAATATGAGAAGTGCTTGTAAGACAAAGTTTCAGACATAGTTTAGAATAGTACAAGCTAGAACAACACTAAAATCCAATAGTTTACCTTACTTACATTTAGTTAGTTTTTAGTAGTTATCTTTACTTAGTTGTTATACTTACTAGGTTTTATTAAGTTACAGCTACTTTCAAGGCAAATAAAACAATTTACTTACTGTTTTGAGTGACACTTACTTAAAATATTCAAGTAGCCACAAAGGAACCAATGACATTAATAAAGCAGTGAGAGGCAGCAGTGCACTAATATGTTGCTAATGTGCAACATAACAACAGAAGAAGAAGAAAAGAAGACGACGACTTTTCACCCATTTCCTCAATGTCTGCAGTTATCTTTCACTAGTTGCATTCACTCGTTTCCCAAAGTCATCTTGAATGTTGAATTTTCAATACAACTGAAATATTTCAGAGAACATCACATAAGCTAACTTCATAAATTGCTGTTGATTTTCCTAAAATGTTTTTATTTTTATTTTTAACTCACCATTATAGTGATTAGCGGTCCCTTTGGTTGGGCACTTGGAACTTCGTTTATGTTACTATAATTTTCTTCCTGTTAATGTAGTAATGCATCATGAAGTCAGAGTTATTTGTTTCAAGGGAAGAAAAGTAATAAATAGATTACTTTTAGAAGATGACTTACCTTTGAATTAAATCTTTAGAGAGAGAGAGAGAGAGAGTGTGTGTGTGTGTGTGTGTGTGTGTGTGTGTGAAATATATCAATATATATCGTGCCTAAACTGTCCATTACCTGTGACCAGCAGTCCAAACATAACAGCTCCTTGTTGTATTAAATCTTTAGAGAGAGAGTGTGTGTGTGTGTGTGTGTGTGTGTGTGTGTGTGTGTGTGTGTGTGTGTGTGTGTGTGTGTGTGTGTGTGTGTGTGTGTGTGTTAATGAGCTGTTGCAAATTTTATTTTCATAAATAGCTTGAGATGCTTTTAATTGGGTTTATATAATCCTTATATAGTGTGTGGTAGTATGCTGAAATCACATACAGTCTTAAACATTCAGCTCATGAATCACAACAATGGTAACAATTCAATTTCATTTATTTTCATTAATTGTAACAATAACCATTTTATTTGCTCTTTTTGTTGTGCTACTACTGACACAAGACAGCAAATAAAATTGGCAAATAAAATCAACAACTATAAAACAAGGAAACTGCATAATTTATTCTGCCGCAATGCACTCTGGGAGTCAGTGAGTAGCTATACTAAGTCATGAGTAAACCTAAATGAAAGGATCAAGTACTCCCTACAGTTATTTTTTAGTTACTAGAACTCTCGTGTAAATAAACTATACTAACTAAGTATTTGTCAGTACAACATACTATTCCTATTTCACTTTACTTCGTTTTTTCAAGGCAATCGGTTTGCATGCTTCTTTTAAGTAAGCCCAACTAATTCGATTTTACAGTGAAGGAAGGATTAAGAAAAAGTGACAGCATAGAGGAATTTATTTATTTATTGTTCAGAAGGATGCAGCTAAGTGCTCACAGAAGAGATGAGATGAATGTCCCTTGAATGTTGTCAGGGATTCTGTGTTCTGGATGAGGTTGGTAAGATCATTCCATCAGTGTTGCCAGGTTTTCACAAGAAAACCCGCCCAATCGCTAATTGTCCCCATTAAAAATCGCGTTCCGGGGGGTATACGGTTTTTTGGCGTGGGTCCCCTGCTAAAATTTGCATTCAAGGGGATAAATATCATGTTATTGGAGTCGCTTCAACCCGCGGACATGAAAAACCACCTGCTGGGTGACATTTATGGAGTTATGGAGCTGCATGACATTTATGGAATTTTAGTTTGGCCTAACGATAATAACCCTGTTTCTCTATTGTATCGGTGACCGTGATTTCACCAAGTACATGTTCCTGGATCAGCATCCAACATTCCTATCAACCAATCAGAATTGAGGGATTACTTTTCAGGAAATAACTGTTTTAGGCTTACGATTAGGGTTAGGTGCTTTACACCCTTGTTGATCAGCTATCATTTCACACTGTTTTTAGGAGTAAATTATGGGTAGGGTTAGGTTTAGGGGTAGGGATTGGGTTAAGTCTATATTTTTGGACAGTTATGTTGATCCAGGATCAACAAAAGATGTTGATCCAGGAACATGTCTTACTTGGCAAAATCACGGCGACCCTATTGTATCGTATATGGCTTGTCATATATAAGTAAATATGGTGTCACTTTTCGCGTGCATTTACTTTACTGCTTTTGTGCCTTTTTAGAAGCTTGAAAGCTTTAGTCCTCATTCATTATAACTGCATGGAGAAGAGTGAAAGAGTTACAGCAATGCAGTTCTACAGGTGCCACCACTGAATGCTACATTGTGACGCACGAGTCGAGGTCCATCTTGTGTCCCGGCTGTGATGTGTTAGTTAGCTGTGATGCTCCCCGCCTCAAAACAAGACACCATTATTTGTCTGATAGCTTCTGTTCTGTCATTTTGTCTGTAAATGTCACGCAGCAAGGGAGTGACGAAAAGGCTGACCGCTAAGCAAAAAATAATTCCGCTTTTTGGGGGGTCTGGCTGCCTTTTCCTGAGATTTCATCCTTCCCATCTCGTGACTGCACTGTAAATGTCTTGGATGCTGCAGGGATGTCACCTCCAGCGGTGTGAGCTAAAACACAGGGGGGAGATGTATAGATTCAAGGATGAAGTGGTTTTTTTTTGACAGTTACATTCTAACCATGTGCCCAGAGCTGGACTCTGCACCTGCTGTGCCATCTGGGCACTATCTCACAAGCCCTTATAACATTGATGCTCCCGCGGCTGTTCTATATGACTGACATATTCATACACCATGCATGTTTAAAATGTCCAAGACATATGGCACTTTTTGGTAAAGGCCTCACTGAGCACTATGTTTATTGGACGTATATCTTTTCAGAGCTGGAGCGTGACATAAAGCTCCCCTGACAACATGCAAACAGAGCACAGGAGAGCTGCTGTTACTCACTTATGTGCACATTACAACTAACACAAAGCTGTGCTTAAATGAAGACAGCAGGGTCAATGGGCTGTGAAGAGATGAGTCAGAGGATTAGGGCCTGCAGAGAATCTTCCCACAAGACTATTCAGGTGTCATAATATCACAAATGTTATAATAAGATAGTTATTAGTGGAAAACACTCATTTTATCTCAGGACATAATGATTAAATGCCTTTGTGTACCACATAAGAAGTGTTTCAGTAATGCAATAAGCCACTTAAGGATAGTTGCCACAAAACGGCAATTTTGTCATCACAAGTCATCCATATGTCATTCCAAACCTGTTTGACTTTTTTTTTTTTTGTGGAACAAAAAAGAAGAAAGCTGATGTTTTCCATACAATGAAAGTGAGTGCTGATCAAGCACTGTCAAGCTCCAAAAATGACAAAAGATCACATTAGATATAATGTGTTTATTTTGCGCCATCTGATATGCTCACAGGGGTTGGCATCCTCTAAAATCTTTTTTAAAATCTTAAAAATATGTTACATTAACAATAATCAAAATAAACTTGAGTATGAGATGAGTCAGAGGATTAGGGCCTGCAGAGAATCTTCCCACAAGACTATTCAGGTGTCATAATATCACAAATGTTATAATAAGATAGTTATTAGTGGAAAACACTCATTTTATCTCAGGACATAATGATTAAATGCCTTTGTGTACCACATAAGAAGTGTTTCAGTAATGCAATAAGCCACTTAAGGATAGTTGCCACAAAACGGCAATTTTGTCATCACAAGTCATCCATATGTCATTCCAAACCTGTTTGACTTTTTTTTTTTTGTGGAACAAAAAAGAAGAAAGCTGATGTTTTCCATACAATGAAAGTGAGTGCTGATCAAGAATGACAAAAGATCACATTAGATATAATGTGTTTATTTTGCGCCATCTGATATGCTCACAGGGGTTGGCATCCTCTAAAATCTTTTTTAAAATCTTAAAAATATGTTACATTAACAATAATCAAAATAAACTTGAGTATGACTCAGGTGTTATATCCCACATCTTTAAATGCCATATTATAGCTTAGTGTGGTGTTTAGAACGACATGAGCGTGAGTAAGTAATTACAAAAATTGTTATTGTTAGGTTAACTATCCCTTTACAGCCGTGCATTATGGGGATTTAGGTTATGATGTTTACATGATATACGTGATGGTATTTACATTAAGCAATGGTACAAAAAATACTTGATTTCTTTATTTTTTGAATATTTAGTTTAATTCGATTCACATTTATTTTGTGTATAGTGTTTGTACAGGCGTATCGTTGCAAAGCAGCATTACATAAAATGCATGTTTCTACATTACAATTAAGGGTAATCTGTTATCAAAGCTGAGTGTGTCAAAGTAATGTCCATCTGATAGAAATGTGCTAGCTTCTAAGGTTCTAAATGTACTAGTTCTAGGATCATACATATCATGCAGTTAGTTAATGACAGTATTTAAACAGAAATGATGAACACAAATTAAAGCAATGATTACATGCTGTGATCATGATGATTATAATATAGCAGTTTCAGCTGTTGATTGAGAGTTTGCGCCATCTGATGTGCTCACAGGGTTTGGCGTCTTCTAAAATCTTTCAAATATACAACATTAACAATAATAAAAATAACCCGTTTTTCCATTATAGTTAAGTTTGAATGATTTGCAGCAATTCAGTTGTTGTGTTTTTAGTACTATAATTGTAAAAAGCATTTAAAATGAACACAATACATTTTACCAGGACATGTAATGTTACTGTAAATAGTTGTAAACAGTTTACAGTACTTGCTCATTTTGGGTATGTTACATTGTATGTTGTTCAGTCAATGTTTACAGCCGGGTGTTACAATGATGGCATTTTGTCTTTGTAAGGGTAACATTGCAACAAAGCATTAGCAATTGTTTATGGAAAGGGATATTATGATGATCTTTAATTCATCATGTGGCTTTCTGTTTTATTCCATGTCATTATGGTGGTTATTAGTATTTATGGTACAAAGCAGATTTTAGTAGTATAAGTAGGCTGGTATATTAATATTATTGGTTAATGAAAAACAGGCCTACAGTTATGAAATGCAGAACAGGCATCAAAATGCTTCCTGTAATGCTTGAAGCGCTGGTACCGTATTTTTTATGGTGAATATTTGTTTCTTTAATGCATGGATAAATAAAGAATCCTTGGTTTGATTCTTTTTAAAGTGGAATGACAGTGTTTGTTGTGCAAGACAAAGAAATGCAGCGATGATCACAACACCTTGACTTTGTGGAATGACAGCGTAAAGCAACTTCCTGCACATCATTCGAGCCTGTGCAGAGCTGTAATGAAAGCCATGATGAATGTGACATCCAGTGAATAGGGACATTGTGTAGAATCCCTCTGACGGCTCAGAAAACCTCTAATCCACAAGCAAATTGAACTTGGAATCAAGCATCTATTTATTTGCATGATTTGATTTAATATTCTAAGACTAGAAGATGAAAGATGAGATATTTATTAGAATAGCTGAAGATTTGACATTCAGATGGCTTGTCTCACTTTTTCAATATTTTTCCATTTGAGGCCAGAGTTAAATTGCTCAGAGGACAGACTGGCTCGCGTTTGGTTGCCCTCGTGGATTATCCATTACTTCAGACAACATCTTTCTCAATTTCCTTGAGTGTGGCACATTCCCCATGCTTTTAATGAAATGGTTTAATTTATATTTGAGTTAGGTGACATGGCAGATTTTTACATATAATTCTAGAAAGAGTATAGAAAAAGAGCAGTTCATTGTGCATTCACAATACAAATTCTTTTTTGTGTCAAACAGTCATTTAAAAGCTGTATTTCATATGAACTGAAATAAAAATATAAAGAGCAAAAGGAAACAGAAGCATCTAAGTGGCTTCTCATAAGTATTGTAACATATTGCAGAACTGTCTCCTAATGATGAGTTACCTGCCATTATAACTGTCCCTTGGGCTCTGCAGGAAATGGGACTCTGTACTAAAAGTGGAAGACGCTCTTTTCAAATGAAACTTTACAAGGACACTGTAACCAATCAATTAT
This sequence comes from Sinocyclocheilus grahami, assembly GCF_001515645.1. Taxonomy (NCBI): domain Eukaryota; kingdom Metazoa; phylum Chordata; class Actinopteri; order Cypriniformes; family Cyprinidae; genus Sinocyclocheilus; species Sinocyclocheilus grahami. Next base: position 3,805,662 of record NW_015505216.1, on the reverse strand, counting down.
ACTCCACCGTATGATGAAAAGATTTATTTCTTGAAGTTAGAAAAGGCCTAGATCATCACAGATACTGAACATCTGGCAGCACAGATATTTATGTAGTTCAAAATCAGATCATTTTTCCTCTGTCAGCTGCAGAATCAAGGTTCTTATAGTTAACTAAAACTAAAACCATCAAAAACCTTTGTCACAAAATATATTTTAATCATTTTATTCATACAACTGAAATGAAAAGCTAGCTAGTTGTTAACATTTATTCTTTCTATTTAGTTTAAGTTGGTGTAAAATAACTAATAATAATTCAATAAAAACTGTATCACACTGACTTTTAACCCGTGTGCGTCAATTAAAATACGTTACACGTGTCAAAAAACTGTCATAAAAATGTGAAGCTTGGGAGCACAGTTAAGTTTGGTCTCATTTTAAAGAAGATCCATGGCAGATTATTGTTGAAGTAAAAAAAAGTTTATGAAAATGATTTATGAACGATATTTTATATAAAAGATATATTTTATGAAAGTAAAAATCTAAACAAGTTGTGTTCCAAATTTGTGGTTGATATCTCAAAAAATTAGCTTTCAGTAAGATTTTGTTTGGGCGCAGTACCAAATTTTCCCAATTAGATGGCAGCAAAACTCTGCTGGTGCACACAGTGGTTGGATTTGTGATTTGCAGTAGAGTTTTTCTCTCTCAAATATTATAAGAACACACACTCACACACACACACACAATTTTTTTTATGACACACATACAAACCGCACTCTGACATCCATATCAATTTCCCCACACAATTATAGCTGCATTATTAACCAATTGGTTCTATAATATGCAGAAAACTGGAATAAAGCGAGTGTTTGCTTTGTAGGCCAAACCTGAAAAAAATGGCACCATCTAGTAATTTTTTGTAAAATTTACGTTTTAACGCCTTGCCAACAGAATGAAAGCCTATTAACAAAAATTGCATCATTTTACAGTTAAATGGCACTGCGAAAATAGCAGTTTTAATGGGTTTCAATGGGGACATTTTTGTCCTTAATATCCTGAGAGGAACAATTTTGTGTACAGTGCAAAACAGATTTATTAAAAGTAATGGAAGTAAAATAGTAAAATTCCAAAAAAAATACACACCTGTGCCAAAATCTATGCAGTTGGCAATAACACAGGCAAAATGATAAAAAAATAAAATAAAAAAAAAACTGAAAAGGACAAAAATGTCCAAAAGGTCGCACAAGGGTTAATGAAATAGTTCCGTTTATATTGGAGTTGTGACAGCAGGTTTCATTTGTTAAAAAAATACATAAATGAAAAAAGTGTTTCATTGTAAAAAAAAAAAAAAACAAACAAAAAAATACGTTGTTCCTGAAATAAAACAACATTTTTATGTTATGTTAAAAAAAACTTTATTTCAATTAGTTGCCAAGGCAATTTCTCATTTTATATTTATTTTAAGTTGTTGAACTAAAATTAACTTAAACTAAAATTATAAAGAATAAAACCTGTATAGGACAGGCTGGCTTTTAATGAAATATTTCCATTTATTTTGGAGTTAGGTGACAACAAATCTGATTCGCTTTCAATAAAATAAATTCTTTTAAAAATAAAATAAGACGTTCATTGGTGGTTCATTTAAAAATATTTATTTGAAATATTATTTGATCTTATATTGTTTTAGCTAATTGCAAAGCCAATTTTAAGCTGATGTACTAAAATAACTCAAACTGAAATAATAACTAATAAAAATATATAAAAATAATTCATATAAATTGAAAAAAAATACAGATATTTAAAAATAAGAATGATACAAAATCTTTAAAGTTAAAATGAAAACAAAATATTTAAAAAAAACATTCAAAATATTAATAACTATAAAAACTATTAATAGCATCTCAATGAGACTAAAATAACACTGGTTAGATAGAGGGTCTGTCCTGGAGGCGACGCTGCTGTGAGCAGAAAACCTCCTACACGCTCAGTCGGACACTGTGAGGCACCACGAGATTGTTCTGAGACCTCCAGTGCTCGTTTGACCACAGCTCTTCAGGGGCCCCGAGCACAATGGATCTAATGACACTGGAGCTCGTCCATATCACAGGCAGCACCCCTCGCTTCTGTTCATTATAAAATCACAACCAAATTAAAACATCCTTCAGTCTAGTTTGCATTAAGCAATCAATCACAAATGCTCATGTCTGTGGGACAGGACTTAATGAGTCTCTCGAATAATTGTCGCAATCAATGAGAAATAGCGCTGTTTATTTGCCAAAAAACATTGCTGTCACCTTCACCGTTCCAGTTTTTAGATCCTGAGTCAAGCGCCAAAAATAACAAAAGCCATGCCAATGTTGTCGTTTGAAGTTTTTCTCTGCGCAGTTCGAGTCGGCGTGAAGTGGTAACAGTCCATTTAGAAGCATTTGCGGTGGACGATGGATGGTCCAGACTCATCGTACTCCTGCTTGCTAATCCACATCTGCTGGAAGGTGGACAGGGAGGCCAGGATGGAACCTCCGATCCAGACAGAGTATTTACGCTCAGGTGGGGCAATGATCTGTGGAGAGATGAACGATTAGCAAGATGTACAGCCGCCACAAATACCGATATGAGGCAAGTCAAAGTTCAGAGCACAGCTCACCTTGATTTTCATTGTGCTGGGGGCCAGGGATGTGATCTCCTTCTGCATCCTATCAGCAATGCCAGGGTACATGGTGGTACCACCAGACAATACAGTGTTGGCATACAAGTCCTTACGGATGTCGACGTCACACTTCATGATGGAGTTGAAGGTGGTCTCATGGATACCGCAAGACTCCATACCTGCAAAGGGAAGATGAATGGTTAACAAGTTCTTCAAGTCTCCTTCAAATCAAATCTAGAAGTACACAGCAGGTAATGTTTGTCAGGACACCTACCCAAGAAGGATGGCTGGAACAGGGCCTCTGGGCACCTGAACCTCTCATTGCCAATGGTGATGACCTGTCCGTCAGGCAGCTCATAGCTCTTCTCCAGGGAGGAGGAGGAAGCAGCGGTGCCCATCTCCTGCTCAAAGTCAAGAGCCACATAGCAGAGCTTCTCCTTGATGTCACGGACAATTTCCCTCTCGGCTGTGGTGGTGAAGCTGTAGCCTCTCTCGGTCAGGATCTTCATGAGGTAGTCAGTCAGGTCACGGCCAGCCAAGTCCAGACGGAGGATGGCATGGGGCAGGGCGTAACCCTCGTAGATGGGCACAGTGTGGGTGACACCATCACCAGAGTCCATCACGATACCAGTGGTACGACCAGAGGCATACAGGGACAGCACAGCCTGGATGGCAACGTACATGGCGGGGGTGTTGAAGGTCTCGAACATAATCTGGAAAGAAAGGGTTTGAGAAGTTAACTTCACGCTCAAAAGAGTTGCAACACTATCCACACATCCATGCAGAGGTTAGTTGGAAACCTGGAGTAAAGAATCCAAAAGTGCAGAAAGAATAAGTGTGGCAGAACACTGCAAAACAGGCAGGCAAAGTATAGATAACCTGCTGCTTCCAGCAAGAGAGGAGAAACTCAGGAGCTCAGAGGACACAAAGCCTGGAGGAAGTGAATGAATGAACGGGAGAACTTAAAATGAGGTAACAGGACAGACAAGACTTCAAAGCACTGCTTGATGGCCAAAAACCAACCTGTGTCATCTTTTCCCTGTTGGCCTTGGGGTTCAGGGGGGCCTCTGTGAGCAGGACGGGGTGCTCCTCTGGGGCAACACGCAGCTCGTTGTAGAAGGTGTGATGCCAGATCTTCTCCATATCATCCCAGTTGGTGACGATACCGTGCTCGATGGGGTACTTCAGGGTCAGGATACCTCTCTTGCTTTGAGCCTCATCACCAACGTAGCTGTCCTTCTGTCCCATACCAACCATGAAACAAACGTAACTTATTTGTATTAACATTTTAGCATCAGCAATTAAACCATGCATGACATTGAAAGATTTATTGAGATAATAGTTACTGTATATAAGCCCAAAAGTAAGAAAGTCTAAAAGTATTTTATTTACAAGCAGGACATATACTCATCAATATGGCCTATTCCTCCCATCCCCCAGCATTTTTTTTTTTCAAAGAATGCCAAACGTCCATCCTAAACACACAAGTTGCTGTAAGATTAGTAAATAGTAACTAGGCACCAAACTGTGATTAATGTGATGTGACATGCATCTTCCAATGCAGTCTGTGTATTTTTATTTTGAACGGCCATGCTTCTCTTTTGTAACTTTTGTAGATTGGACTGGGGTCTTGTTACAGCAGATGTGCTTTTGTGAGTCCATAGTTCCCCAGAGGACCACCACCCTTCCCTGATAGCAGCCTGCCTTCCCCCACTTCAGCGTTCCCATTCATCTCTAAATAAGGTACTATCCTAATGATGTTCAACCTTGCTCCATGACATAAGACGTCCAGAGCAATAAAAATTATGTTGTCGGCTATCACCATGACAATGTCATTGTACTTGAGAGTGCTGAAGTTCTTATCTTGTTTCTGATATAACAAAAACTATTGAGAAACATGATTATTTAAACAAAATACTTTCTTAATATGGAGTCAGGCAGGGAATTCTGGGAATATCAGTTTACAGTTTTTGACTGTAAATTATACATTGATTTATTCTTTTTTCTTCTAAAAATGGTATAATTAACATTAGTGTACTGTAAAATTACATGAAATGTCTGGTTAGATCTTTAATTTTTTTTTCTTGTATATACAGTAGTATGGGAACTTACTGTTAACTATTAACTGTTTTTTTCTGTAGCATTTTTACAATATTTTACAGTTATAATTACACTCATTTTTTACAGTGTACATGATGCACTCTCTTTTTAAAAAAAAGTTCTACTCACTGTAGTGATGTAAAAATCTGATCATTTTAATGCCTTGGATCTTTGAATCTCATTCAGGAAGATAAACAAAACCTTATTCAAGTTTATTTCATTTTGTTTATTTGAGCTATTTGAGTTATTTTGTTATTTTCTGACCAAATTACCTGATGTCTATGTTAGTATGTATATTTGTGCAAACTTTCATCATATTCCGGGTTAGAAAATTATGATAATGAAGCCAAAGACAAATCATGAGAAATGATTGATGACTACTTGAGGTAGTGGGACTGGGTCTTCGTTCTTCTATCACTTGACAGCCACATACACTATGTGCAGTAAACAGAATTAATTAGTTCACCTGAGGCATTTTGTTCATGAACGAACGGATGTTAAGCATGGGTGGTCACAGAAAAATGTACAAATATCACTCTTGAGTAATATAAAAATCGTCAATGATTGACACACCACCCCACATTGACTACTGCTAACAGGCTATTAATGAGATTAAAAATGTTACTGATTCCCTGTTATTGAGATATACATAACTTATATTGATAGAATTTCTTCAGAGATTGCATAAAATGCCTATTTACCATTGTAAGCCCATGCATTATCAATGCATGCTTATGATCAGTTGACATACTGGAACATAGGATTAATGCATTTGGTTGCACTACTGTGTGGCCTGCAATTTTCCTCTCCAAATGCATTGGGATTTACCCAGAGCCAAAGGGGCATGTGAGATGGTACTACCATATCGGTCAGTTTCTAGCAATAACTGCTTTTCGACCAGGACCCTAGGCCTGTTATTCTACCCTCCACCACCTGTCTGCCCGTGAGAGGAGTGCTGAGCAGGGATTGGCCCTGGAATGAGTCAGACATGCACGTCCACACTCCAGACTCAGTCAGCCTTTAAACCAGCATGGGAGAGATTACTGTGCCAAGCAGCATCGCCTAAGCCTGCTACAGGAAGTTGAGTAATGCTAGCAGGAAAGAGATCCTGCATCATAATAGAATTTTGCATATCAGAGAGCGGTTTCAACATAGCATACACTTAATGCAAGATTGAAATGATCCTTGAAGAATATTTCAGCAAGGCCAGTTCATGAAAGCTCTGGTTTTCTTAGAAGAAATTGCCAGATTACTGTCTGCAAATCATACCAGTCATGTTGACTACACCGGAACCTTTATCTAAATATTCTAATGAAAGCTTGCTGTCATTTTGTCATGACCCTATTCATCAGACCTTTTATTCTGAAGAGTTTCGTATTAATGTCTCTTGTGCATGAAATATCTGCCATTTCTGAGTGCTGTCTACATGAAACTGATTAGGTGTGGCACTTTCAACATCTTTGGCTAGACTGAGTGAGCTGTACCAAGCCCCAGCTCCAGCATTAATAAAGGCAGAGACCTATGTTTGGGTCATCAGTGCACAAAACATACATTCTAACTTCCAGTCTAACCAATAGCTGAGCACTGACCTAATTAACTACTAAACAATTGTCATTTACACAGATTTTCTTAACTTTGAGTTTCAACAGATTCAGATCTGACCCAGTCAAGTAAATATGCTCATTGAAATGTAGCTCCTTCCTTAAAAGATTCAAATTCCACCGCATGAAAACCAAAGGCCATTGTTAGTTGCCAAATAAGGGAATGACCTACGCATGTCTTACAGGAAGTGTATTTTTAAGGGATGACATTTCTTCTGCAAGTTTACACAGGAAATTACATTCAAATATTCTGGTGTGGTGACAGTGTAGCCAACTCAGGAATGTACAGATGAGTAGTACATACTTACTGTTCCATGTGCAGTGCACGTTTCACTCTCACTTATGTGTAAAAGACAACATTAGAGCACACAAACAGTTTTTTATTTTTTTTTATTACTTTGTAAACAGCTGCCCACCTCATATGGGTGCTTTATTACTTTAAGCAGAATTGGTAAAGAGCTTATGAAGACCATGTTTATTGTCTAATTGTATTGCCTGATTTTTTTTTTTCCATGTGCAGTGCACGTTTCACTCTCACTTATGTGTAAAAGACAACATTAGAGCACACAAACAGTTTTTTATTTTTTTTATTACTTTGTAAACAGCTGCCCACCTCATATGGGTGCTTTATTACTTTAAGCAGAATTGGTAAAGAGCTTATGAAGACCATGTTTATTGTCTAATTGTATTGCCTGATTTTTTTTAAAATAATATAATTCCCTCCACCAGAAGGCATTTATTTGTTTAGTTGTTTTATATGTGCATCTCATTTCATCACTCATTAACATAATGCTGAAAAAAAACCTTTCATTTTGGGACTTAGCATAACATTGTGTTTAAAATATGAGTAATCGAAAGGAAAACCACACTAAGGTTTTCTGATGACTGCTCTGTTTGAAACCTTTTGCCACAATCCTTGCAAGTCTTTAACTTATTTTCAGTGACTTGAAATGCACTGACTGACTGTGCAACGTGAAAGAAATAGACAAGTCCTTTCTTGTAGAGCAATTTGGGAGCTATTTTGGCTCAGGTGTGGCACAAAGCTCAGAATAATAGCCAACGGAAAGAGTGTCTTTTGTAAATGTACAATATTCTACAAGTAATGTACATTTAACAGTGTAATATAATGTCATTTACAATTACGTTTTTGTCAAATTAAAATGTTTTCATACACAGGCCTGTAAAACTGTGTTTGACATTTGAGTATGATAGGAACCCTTGACATCACCAGATATGTGAAGAATTTTCATGGAGAGAGATAAGATGCAATATAACAAGAACTTCAGCTTGGCTTGTGCTGCATTTGTCCTCTAACTTTGTCCGCAAAAGGATTCTTCATATTTATTTCCTCAAGGGCTTTTACTGTAGATGGTTTGTGCACTTTGGCTGTGTAAGGCCTCGCCCTCTGGTCGATGTAACAGCAACCGCCATAAAAGGAAATCTTTAAGTGTGTCACATGGTAACAATGTCAAGAATTCAAGGCACTTGTCACATGGGACGTTCTCATGGAAATCAGATTGAAACTTCTAGACCTAATGAATGAAGCAGCGCTTGGTCAGAGATGCTGGGGAGTTTTAATTAAACAAGGAAGTTTTTACTTTTGGTTTGCTGCAGTTTCAAACTGCACAATGTGAGTCTCTTTCCTTCACACATGCTTGCATATTTGAGTATTTTGTCAATTCAACCTTCACAATATACAGAAATGTTTCTGATATTTGTTTGTAGTATTTCATTTAGGTTACAGTTGGATTTCTGTTTTGTTTATTTGAGTTAAAGCAACAGTGTTCCCCATTCATTTCTTTAGTGAAAAACTGAAGGTTTGCCTCCAAATCTGCCTCACTATGAGTAAGAAGGAAGTGGTTTTAAATAATGACAGCGAGGTCATATCCATATATAGGCAACGATGACTGATGATGTCTCAACTTTAGATAGCTGATTTCATCTCTCTGTGTTTTGCCATGTTCTCTCAACATCATTCGTTCACATTGCACTTTCACACACTAACGCTTGACACAATCCATTAAGCCAGATGTACTATCAACAGTCTCTCGCTCTTTTTCAAAATCTCTCTCACTTTTACTCTTAATCTACCGCTCCCAAACAAGCACACGTTCTCATACTCGCACCGTCACTCTCATGCTCGGCCCCTCCTTACACTGTTTAGACAGCAAACAATTACGAGTAGAGAGCTGGTGGGCGGGGCGTAGCTTTATCTTCAACTTCTCAGCCTCCATATATGGAGAGGACTAGCAGGTAGTGATTGCCAAACTTAGTCATCAAAGCATGTGTCTCATTTATTGCACCCTCAGCTTGTGTTTTACTTGGGCTCTGAAGACGTGCGACTCTTGCCTTGTAAGCTCTGACTTTTTTCTGATTTCCCTTTTCTCCACAAAATTCCATGACATAATATGCTAATTGATTTTCAGCGGCTGAGATCTTTAAAAGAGTTCGGGGTCACTTCCTTCAGCTGGATTTGCGAGAGAAAATGGCATTGTGCTGTAGCAGAACCATATACAGTATCTTCAGAATTGACTTGTGGATGTGGCCACAGCAGCTTTTCCTTTGGTTTACGAGGTGGTAAATTCCTCTCAGCAGATTGTTATTTGTTGATTATTGACTGAACCAGTGTCACGTTTAAGATTGAGGGACACAAAAGATTTCCCCTCTCCCTTTGGCTGAGAAAACTAAAGCGAGTGACCACATTTGTCAATGAAGATCCAGTCTGAATTATGTTTAGGTCTCAGTGTGTTCACTGTGCCCAGTGCCACAACTGTTCTTTAGAGAGGAAAATTATAGATTGTGCCCATGACTCTTGACTCAAAAGTTTTGTTAGGGTGGGTATGGCTGAGCCCATATGCATGGTAATCATCAACTTGACATTGTGGGATGAAACAGTGGTTTTTGGGTGAATGCTTGCCAATGTCAAAGTCTACTTTCATGGAGGCACAGCAAGACGTTCCCTGAGTGCCACTAGAATTACCTGCAGCTCTTATGTAACTAAATCTTATTTGCTCATGGAAAGCTGACCCTGATGTCCCTGTAATTAAGAGTTAAGCCCTTGTATCAGTCAACAGCCACTCAAATGTGCATTAACCATTCAATGTATGTGAGCAAAGTGTACAGAATTTAGAAACATCTTGGGAAATGAATATTTTAACCTTATTAGATTCTATTTCCTTATTGTTTCTATTAAAACTGTATAACATAAGAAAAATACCGTAATGGATCCAAAAATAAGACATTTGTTTTGAAGGCCCCCAAATGCTGTTTAAGGTGACTAAACTGTGTTTAAAAACAGATTGAACATGAGGACTATAGTTCACAACATCGCTCAGTGCAGGCGTTCCTAACATACAGAATGTAAGTCAGGAATAACATCCCCATTTCCTCATGTTACATAATGCGCATTTTGCACAGCTGGAATACTCGGGCCTGTTAACCATGTAATGAGGCCGCAAAGTGAACATAAAGGCTGCTGATATTTAGAAAGCTTTAAAACTCACTGACTTGCAATTCAGGAATCGCGCATTCAAGTGGGGAATTAGCATTTTAAGCCAACTAATTTGATTCACGTCATTCAGGATTTAATGCCGTTAATTATTCATATTCAGACTTTATTAAAGCTGAATCTTCCATATTGTGACCTACTTTTTGACTAATGCAACCAGCTTTTCACACACCTTCTCTGGTAAGCATAGGATCTTTCCTCTTTTCAGTGCACAAACAATTCAAAAAGGGAGAGGCACGCCTGTTTTTCGGGGCTCTGCTGTTTTATGGGGAATTGAAATTGAGATGCTTAGTATTCTGGCTGGCCCTATGCCTGGCCTCTCTCTCTTTTAGCTCCATCTCTGAACTGGAAAGCCTCTCCACCCTGATCCCCTCTCTTTCAGCAGCATTTCATTCCCTCCCTCCCTCCCTAAAAACACAGCCAAGCCAACTGCCGCAGGCAACAGAGGGTCAGTCAGAGGCCTTTAAGGGTACCGTGACTGCAGCAATAATCTTGCTAAGCCATGGAAAAAGCATTTTTTTTCATGACAGGCCGAGTCTGGGAGGGTCTGCCTTCATACAGTGTGTGCCCATCCCACCACCACTCTTTATGTATGACTGACTGGCTGATGCTCTGTTTACTGGATGAGGGCTGACGTCACTTCACCTGCTTTTGGGTCTAAATATTGCTGTCTGTTAGAAAGGAAAAAGAGCACTCTGGAAAACCATTGTCATGTAAAGTCTGGATGGAGTTTATGAATGTTTAAATGGAATGTTCATTTGTAAGGTCAAGTACAGTCAGAGTTTTCTTGTTGAATATTGATGAAACAACAATTTGTTTACAAAGAAATGGTTTGCTAAGTTTGGTTTGATTACAAATTATGTAAATGCAGTAGTGGTCTATCTCTAGATGTTTATAGAAGTAGTTCTGGACATTTCACTTACATTTTAATGTACATTGATTGTATAGGTGTACTTCAGACTTGAATCTCCATTATGATTGCTGCAGTCTGTTACTTCTTAGTAATAGAAAACACTTCCTCCTCCTGAACCAATCTAACTGTGTTTTGGTGGCATTTTTTGACCATACTGGTTTTCACTCCTTCAGCCCCTTAAACAGGGCGGCCATTTACCCCAAATACTATCATTCCACTTGTTTGACAGTTACAGAAAAACTGTTGATTTAATCACTTGAATAATCATAATCAAATCATGTTTTCTCTGAATGTCTGTGATACTTTTAGAATCCTCAAAATAATTACGTTAGAATAAATCTATTAACTAATAACACTTCTAAATATTTTGTTGCACACTGACCTCATGGATCAGGACTATTGGTGTATTCAAGTCTTCCTGGGAAGTTTGTATTTTATAAGTTGGGAAATTGCAATTATGATGTCAGGTGCAGATCACTTTGGTCAGAGCAAGATGGCAATGCACATTTTCTACAAAAAATACAGCAAGCTCTTTAAACTCTACTTCTACAAAATTATGAATAAATTTGTGCATCAGGTGTGTTTTTGCTTATGTTTTTATAAAATGTTCTAAAGATTTAAACTGTAAACTGAATTGTTATTTATGATATTGTAATTGTATGTTGTTCAATAAATTTTGTATATGCAACTTTTTACTGTAAATAAAAAAATATTAATTTCATACATTTTAACAAATTAACCAACAACTACAGATGCTGCATCCTTTGTGTCCACCATCTTATCTCAATGATACTCTCTCATCTCGGAAACTCACAAAAATCCTGAGTTTCCCCACTTGTAATTGTGACATTGTGGTGCCGTTCATGTGTTCAACTCACGAATACGATCTTTCCTGACATGACTTGAACACCATTATTTTGCAGTTCATAGGTGTTTTTTTTTATATCTGGGGGTTGTGTTGCTGTTTAGTCTTTTGGAAGAAAAAATGGTCTTCTGATGATTAAAGCAGTTTACTATGCCAGTGTAGCTTCTTCAATTGAATGTGAATCAGAGAAGTCTTTCAGTCTAAATACAATTCTAAAAATGGCATCAAATATCATGAATTGTTACTGTGTTATGGAATGTGTTTGGTAGCATGCTTCTTGATAAACCAAGAAAATTCGACACATTCTGACAGTAAGAGCGGGATGAAGAAGGAAACAGGGTGAACTGAATAAGAAAGGAAGCTAGGGGAATCCAGAGCCTGCTCCAGGTCTGTGACAGCTATGCCCTAAAAAGGAAATCCAGTCTGTGGGCATGATGGGAGGGGCACCCAAGTAAAGAGAGAGGCAGAAGCACAGGCCAGGTAATGACAGACAGGTCTCCCTCTTGGAGCTGGCAGTCCCAACCAATTAGCTGCCGCCTTGTTTTACTTTAGGACTGTGTGAATGAAGCTGGGGGAAGCCACAAGGAACCCCTGATCTAATTAGCTGTCCCGTTGACCATTGTGTTTACTACAGGTAAGCACTACCCTCGTCCCACCTATGCCTTTAATGCATGCTGCAATGCCTAAAAAGGCAATTGAAGGTTGACAGCAGGGATTGGCAAAACACGTCTGGAAATTTTGATCCTGTCTTTCCCTCTGTCTCTCTCTATTTTCTCTTTTCACTTCTCTGTCTCTGCTCCTCATTCCTTCTCTCTCAGTCTGTTCCAGGAGGCCAGAATGAGGAATCAGTCTACAGATATTATGAAAAATTAGTTTGACCAGCTATAGCCACAGAACCAGTACTGTGAACATTAAGGTTTCCAAAAAGAGATGATATTTCCATAATGAATGGAATATTTGGGTCAGGTGTTCTGCTCGAGGGAAGAGCATGTTGAAATAACACATTTACCATATTCAAATATCTGTTTGTGTTTCCAGTGATTAATATCTGTGAGGAACATGGAAGCTTGAGCAAAATTGTTAAAGGGGAGCATTTCTTGTCAAGATAACAAGCAGATTTGCAACAGCAAATCACAAATGGAGTCAAGTGTAATCTCAGAAAACATTAAACTAATTTCTCAACTCTGTGTTGAAGTTTCATTTTAGAAGCAACAGATCTTTTCTTTCATATTGTTACATATGTAGTGGTTTGTTGAAAAAGAAAAAAATGTAGGCCAAGACTTGGTTCTGTCCATCAGTTGATTTGAAGGAGGCAGATCTAATTGTGAGCTCAGTCAATTAGAAAAGGGTTTAAGCGGACTAAATGATTGATGAATTTTGGTATACGTCACCAGAGAGAAGTCTGATGTTTAAGTGGATGGTTATGAAATTCTGATTAAACATTTTAAGCTTTAAAAAAATTAAATGTGCATGAATAAATTGTTCATAGCAAAGGTCAATTACATGCATTTAGAAAACAGGGTGAATTTCATAGCATCTTTAATTACTTTATCAATTAGTTCAGTTCATTTTAGTGCAGTAACTATTCAGCGTGGTCTCATTGTTTATACATAGGTATTAATACGTAACATTTACAAGCACAAAACGTACATTTTTGTAAATTTTTAGTGACGCTAAAACATACAATTTAGACGTATTTCAACATTTAATACGTACAAATCGTTACGTATTTTTAGCTAAAAAATGTAAAATATTTTCGTATCTTTTATATTAGGGCTGGGACAATAAATCGATGCATCGCGATTCGTGGATCGATTCTCTCTCGAATCGATTCTGATCATAGTTTTTAACAGCAGATGGCACTCTAGGCTAGTTTTTAACCGCACACTCAAATGCTCACGAAGAAGAGTAATGTAAGTGGTTAAATGTACTTGCACATCGGCTTTTATGATGCTAGATTAATGTAAACACAGCCCACTGTAAACATCCTTGTAATTCGCTTCAACCTTTTCGAACTTTATGAAGGATTATTTTAGGTACAAGTGGGGCCTATGTAAGGAACTGGAAGCAAGCAGAATACGGCTATTTCTACAGCACGCAGTGCCATCTGCTGTTAAAAACTAAGCTCAGAATCGATTCAAGAAAGAATCGCGATGTCTTTGGAAAATCTCAGAATCGATGCAGAATCGTTTCTCGATTTGCAATGCATCGATTTATTGTCCTAGCCCTATTTTATATCATTAAGATATTCATATCAATGCATTTTTATCAATAAGCGATTTAGATTTTTAAACCCCTTAACCAACCCCCAAACCTAAACCTACCCGTTTTATTGCGAATATGCATTTTTATCATTTTATCAATAAGCGATTTAGATTTTAGACCCCTTAACCCACCCCCAAACCTAAACCTACCCATTTTATAGCGAATATGCATTTTTATCATTTTAT
>NW_015505216.1:3720580-3790580 GCF_001515645.1 Sinocyclocheilus grahami | reverse complement strand
AAAGGGTTTAAGCGGACTAAATGATTGATGAATTTTGGTATACGTCACCAGAGAGAAGTCTGATGTTTAAGTGGATGGTTATGAAATTCTGATTAAACATTTTAAGCTTTAAAAAAATTAAATGTGCATGAATAAATTGTTCATAGCAAAGGTCAATTACATGCATTTAGAAAACAGGGTGAATTTCATAGCATCTTTAATTACTTTATCAATTAGTTCAGTTCATTTTAGTGCAGTAACTATTCAGCGTGGTCTCATTGTTTATACATAGGTATTAATACGTAACATTTACAAGCACAAAACGTACATTTTTGTAAATTTTTAGTGACGCTAAAACATACAATTTAGACGTATTTCAACATTTAATACGTACAAATCGTTACGTATTTTTAGCTAAAAAATGTAAAATATTTTCGTATCTTTTATATTAGGGCTGGGACAATAAATCGATGCATCGCGATTCGTGGATCGATTCTCTCTCGAATCGATTCTGATCATAGTTTTTAACAGCAGATGGCACTCTAGGCTAGTTTTTAACCGCACACTCAAATGCTCACGAAGAAGAGTAATGTAAGTGGTTAAATGTACTTGCACATCGGCTTTTATGATGCTAGATTAATGTAAACACAGCCCACTGTAAACATCCTTGTAATTCGCTTCAACCTTTTCGAACTTTATGAAGGATTATTTTAGGTACAAGTGGGGCCTATGTAAGGAACTGGAAGCAAGCAGAATACGGCTATTTCTACAGCACGCAGTGCCATCTGCTGTTAAAAACTAAGCTCAGAATCGATTCAAGAAAGAATCGCGATGTCTTTGGAAAATCTCAGAATCGATGCAGAATCGTTTCTCGATTTGCAATGCATCGATTTATTGTCCTAGCCCTATTTTATATCATTAAGATATTCATATCAGTGCATTTTTATCAATAAGCGATTTAGATTTTTAAACCCCTTAACCAACCCCCAAACCTAAACCTACCCGTTTTATTGCGAATATGCATTTTTATCATTTTATCAATAAGCGATTTAGATTTTAGACCCCTTAACCCACCCCCAAACCTAAACCTACCCATTTTATAGCGAATATGCATTTTTATCATTTTATTAATAAGCAATTTAGATTTTTAGACCCCTTTACCTACCCATTTTATAGCAAATATAAAAGGATATAAAATGCAATTGACCGAAATATGCAGGAAAATAACCATTTTAGTAACAATATAGCATTAAAACATTTTTATAGTCGCTAATCCCACTCCTGCCTCTAAACGTAAACATAACTATTTCTGTTCAGTATCCACCTTTTTCCTCAACGCGGAAGTAAGCCTATAGGTGAGACTTCCGGTTCATTAGCCGCTAGAGGTAAATAACGAGGAGAATACAACGTGCAGTAAATGGTAAAACTGTTTGCACTACAAACCAGTGTGTTCATAATTAAGATAATACATTAAAATAATATGATAAGACACACCAACTTTCAATATCAAGCAGCAAAACTAACTGTTTTGTTCATCTAAAAATAGCTGGACGGAGTGGACGCAGATGAGACCGGAAGCCATACCCATATAATTTACAAATGGCCGCGCCCATTTTTACGAC
The DNA here is from genome assembly GCF_001515645.1 of Sinocyclocheilus grahami. Classification (NCBI taxonomy): domain Eukaryota; kingdom Metazoa; phylum Chordata; class Actinopteri; order Cypriniformes; family Cyprinidae; genus Sinocyclocheilus; species Sinocyclocheilus grahami. Next base: position 3,788,979 of record NW_015505216.1, on the reverse strand, counting down.
AAGAAAAAGGTGGCTAAAGCCTCATGCACTGTATCGGAGCTTGATTCGTTTTGAGAAAAGCACGTGATTTATGACGTCCGAAACTTCATTGCCTAAAAATCTGGTTCAAACAAAGCAGATCTCAGTGCTGTTTCCTTTACAATATGTTACATTTGAATGTGTTAGCATTGTTTCTTTTATTTTTTTTAATCGAAATGTAGCCTATATATTGAGCTCAAAATGAAATAACAGTCTAAGGACTGAGGCAGAGTTAAAATAAACAGATCATAGATTTATTTATTTTACTTAATTTAGTGCCAGTACACCGATGCAAATGAATGACTTTGATAATAAACATTATTTATATAAAATATAATAAAACAAAGAATCAGTTGTAGAACCAGATGTGAAACCAGCGGCTGTAATGGAACATAACACTTTGGAAGTTGTTGACCACTAGATGGCCGCAGATTAAACCGCTTTGAGAAGTTTCAAGTAATATACCTTTTTCCGATACAATTGTATTGAAAGCGTCGCTGGTTCAGAACGCTTTACTTCGCCATCTCTAGGTTTACCTACCTACACAGTAGGGTTGTGTGAGGTGCAGAGCAGAATTTATGTTGTTAATCGCTGTAAATATTATCCAGATTATTTTCCCGATCCACTCCGTGAATTTGCGAAGGCGTGTGCGCATCATTCAAACACACCTCACCAGAAACACGGCATGTCGCAATCTGTGACGAATGCAGGTGAGAGCCAATGAGCTTTCGATTATCCTGCCGTAAAATCTGTCGTTTCTTGAAGCGGCAACATTTGAATTTGTAAAGATTGCGTCAGTCAGCGCGGGCTTTGCTGTTGTTCACGGTCACTGGACTCGCTGCTTGGGATGGAGATGAAGATCGCCGAATAAAGGCTTGGATTTGGGTCTGTTCCTCGCAGTCGTTTGGATTTTGAATATTTGGATTACAGCGCACAAATAAAATTGTTTCATTTCATAACTTAATTATGTTGCGTTTTTGGTGTATTTTATAGTTCTATTGTCAGTCACAGCATGTTGGAGAAAGCGCCTTTTGTTGCCTATGGCAAACAAAGTAAACATTACAAGACAAGTAAAGGTTAAACGATTGCAGAAATGTTATTTATTTTAAGGTTTAAAGTAGGGCTGCACGATTAATCGAAATTAAATTGCAAAGGCGATAACTCGCGATTAGGCAGAAACTGTGATTATCATGGATATCGTGGATATATATTTCAGTGAAGCACGGTTCTGTGATCAGCAGTAAATCTCCATCCAAAAGCCAGAGGGCGCCCTCGTGCTGAAACTCCAAATACGCCTAGCAGAAGAAACCCAGGAAATCCCTATAGCGGTTACTGAATAAAAAGAAGATTTGCTTTCATTAATTCAACGTGGCTAATAAACACACGACTATGACAATATATGGTTTATCCGAGTTCATCTTATTCTAATTTTTATTATAATAAAGTATATAATAATGCAATGCTAATCGACATAGCCTTTATCACTGCTTAAATGCTATGAAATATGTTGCGTGCCTTATTCTGTGTAAAAAGCCACATCATCTCATAGAAGGATTTATTTCAAACACTCGACAGACGTTATGAAGTGAGTTTGGAGTAAAAACATGTTATTAAATGTGGTATTTCCATGTGCTTTCAGGTGGAGCAGCATTTACTTCACAGAGCCGATTTGGGGGGTGAGTGACCGTGTATATACACACACACACACACACATATATAGTATGCATGAAAATCCATATTTTTCAATTAAAGACAGCTTATAGATTTAATATGGGCTGCTTTTGGTGCTTGACACCTTTGTATTGGTCATTTTGTGTTTCAAGAATAAGGTCCAAGGTTAAGAATTATGCTATTAGTTACTTAAAGGAGACATATTATGCCCCTTTTTACAATACGTAATATAAGTCTCTGGTGTCCCAAGAATGTGTCTGTGAAGTTTCAGCTCAAAATACCCCACAGCTCATTTATGATATCATTTTGAAAATGCCTATTTTGAGTGGGAGCAGAAATACACTGTTTTTCGTGCCTGTCTCTTTAAATGGAAATGAGCTGCTGCTACCCGCCCACTTTACCAGTATAGAGCTGCGCCATTACAGCTCGTACCTGTACATGGACGTGCTACTTCGGCTGTGCGTCCTGCATCATCAACCCGGAACTAAAGTTCGATTCCGTTCGATTTTGTGAACCGGCTCAACCGGTTACTTCCTGAGAACCGGTTCAAAAGAACGACTCTTTCAAAAATTGAACATCACTAGAAATCATACGTTTTGAACAATATTAGTTTAAACTTCTGATATACGGTTTTCTGAGTGCACACGTACAGAAAGCGGCTGTCACAGCATGTGAGTACTAAACTAAGTTCTCATTCACACACAAGTTTACGTTAAAAACAGACAAGTTACAAAAACAGTAGGTTATGTCAGGTAAAGAAGGTAAAGAGCTGGGAAATTGCATGTTTATTTTAGATCTGTGTGGCAGCAGCAGCAATATACAGTAAGTAAATATATAAATCCACTGCTCTGTTGTCTCCTTTGAGGCTGGGACTCTAAACAGTGTTCTGTGCTCGTCAAAACACGGACGGAATTGGCGTTAGCGTGAGCGCCGCTTGCTGTGAGGTGGGAGCGACGAGCCGGCAGAGGATTGCGCAGCCTTCCTCGAACAGTTATGTTCACGATTTCTGATTTACTTATCGTATACTGCGTGAGGGATGCTGTGATTGGATGATGACAGGTATCGGTGATCATTCTCAAGTGATCAGCACTGCTGCTGTTGTATCGGTCAGTGGTTAGATCAGCGTAGCAGTAAAAAAACTGGACAAGGGAAGTCACATACGGGACAAATCAATTAGGCCCAAAATACGGGACGTCCTGGCTAATACGGGACGGTTGGCAACCCTAACTAATAATAAAATTAGTGCAGCGATTTCAATATTCATAAGGATTCATTTTTAGGTGTTGTCAATACGTCAGTTTTGTACATTTAAATGCTGAAAATACTTAACTATTTGTACGTTTAGATGCTGAAAATACATCAGTATAGTACGTTTTAGTGCCTGTAAAAACGTAAGTAAATGAACGTTTTATAGCTCCACATTTTGCGTAAAATACATACGAATTATCTTGAGATCACGTTAAACTATTAGTCACAAATATTAGTTTTTCACCTAAGCAAATAATTTTACTTATAACCATGTTTGCGGATAAGTCAACAGTTACATTTAAAAATGTCTGCTACTGAATTTACAGTTTTTATAGACAAGTTTCTGATTAGCTTAATTTGGTGTTTTGGAGCCTTATAGGACACTGAGAAAATAGTTACGTTTTGGGCATCTTGAGAAAATCTCTTTAGCTTCTTTCTTTCATCAGTCTAATCTGAAACTAAGAAAAAGGTTTACTTCTTAAATTCAAATGCTCGTAAATTGCACTGTTAAAAGTATGAAAAGTTTTTACTTTCAAGTATGTTTTAGCAAGATACTATGATTTGACACAGTATACTCAATTGAGTATCTCAGCACTTTTTATTCCTGACAAGATATTATAACAGGTGAAATCCTAGTTATAATTGTCCATTTCCCTAGTAAAGCACCTCTCTTTCTTACTTCACAAGAAAGCTGCACTCTGGCATTAGCACTTCTCCACAGATAGGTGGCAGACTTTTTTACTTTAAAGCATTTATTCCATGATTCATCCCAAAATGCCTGTTGCTCCAATCACACACACTCACATTTGACCTATATTTCGTAAACCATCAGTTTGTATAGAAGGAGACTGGCTGTGCTCATGTTTTTTAGTACTCCGGTCTTCCCTTCACCCAAATATTGTTTCTCTGATGGGATGTGATGAGAACACAAATGGACTGGAGCCAGGTAGATGTGTGCCATGGCAAACAGATTGCTGTTTGACTAATGAATGAGAGAATGTGTGTTGTTGGGAGCTGGACAGATGGGCAGTGGTGAGGCAGGATCTCAGATCACAAAGACTTGGCTCAGCATGAGATGAGAGGGTGGTGCCCTTTCCTCCACCAGCTTCAACCTACTGGCCTATAGCTGGGTATAAAGGTTCCAAAATGTTTTGTTTTTTTTCTGCAATGCCATAAAAGATGGCGATGGAAAGTTAAAGGTTAAGTTAAAGGTTCTTTATGGAACCATCAATGCTAATAAAGAACCTTTATTTTGAAGAGTGTGTTTTTAAGTGTGAATTCTGGAATAGTTTCACAGTAAACAATTAGCTTTCCATAGAGTGTTTGCCAAAATGAGACAATGGACATTAGGGCTGCACAATTAATCGAATTTCTAATCGCAATTACAATTATGGATGCCACAATTACGTAATCGTTCAAAGCGGCAATTAATCGTTCAAAGTCCACTTATGTTATTCTGCACACTTAAGATATGTTTTCTTTCTTTCTACATGTTATCTTAAGGGTTTTTACATTGTTTTAGTTTTAGTATAACATTATAATACCATTCATATTTTCACTTTTTTTATAACTTAAAGAAGAAACCAATCCGATGTATATTTGACATTTGAGGCTTAATACTATAGAAAAGCACTAAAGGTTTTTCAGTTAGTGTTTTCAGCTTGTTTATTTTCATATAAAAATACGGCAGGCAGTTGCATCAAACAATGGTATAAACATCATTCAATGTAAATTGTGATATCGTAATTAATAATCGCAATTACAATTTCAAGGGAATAATCGACAATTATGATTTTTGTCATAACCGTGCAGCCCTAATGGACATGAACCTTGCAGACTGTACTCTGATATCAGTAGTGTATGTGTGTGTTGGGTCATCTGTGCCAGATGTTAATGAAACATCACTCTGAACAGATGGTATGTGTCCCCGCATATAAAGAGTATGACACTTGATAAGGGTCTCTGACTGGCATCAGTGTCAATGATAATATAATTTAATTCATGACAGTGTTAAAACAACACAATGTTGAAAATATACCTTCAATAAATGAGGCATGCATTTTTAAATACCATCTCCATGGAATCTCCTCTAGAGGTGCTATAATCTGGTTCATAAATATTTAGTTTAATTTATTTTCTCACAACTGGGCCAATATGTGTGGAGAAAGAGAGCAAACAGCTGGTTGTGAATGGTCAAAAGAGTCAGCCCCACATGAGAGCAGAAGCTCTTTGTTGGACCAGAGCATATCATTAGCATATCAAATACCTTATTTACCCTGTGGAGACAGAGAGCTGAGTGAAGACAGAGGGGGGGAGGGAAGCCAGCGGAAATCTTTAGATGAGCACATGATATGAAAGCTTTCAGTTACACTTCAAATAGTAGATGTGTCATTCACAGTCCTAATTCACAGCATGAATGACATACAATGCTATAGAGGGATTGATATTACAGAATTAACATGCAGTGGTTGATTATTCATTTGATATCTATAAAAACATGAATTGTGGAATGTTTTGCTTGAAAAGTGTGCTTGTGCTTTTATAAATTCATTTGGATTGATATTTTGATATTACATTTTTACATTTCTATGTGTGACCTAAGTGTCCAAATTCTTCTTGGGTCCTTTGTATTCAGACGTGTGGCCTGGCAGTAGTTATTATATATGATGCAGTTTCACTAAAGGGTCAGTAGATAGCGCAGTAGAGCCCCAAACAGCCACAAAATCCACGAAATGCTGCACCCAAAAGGAAACCATGTCAGTATGACAACTGGTTCAGTCAGACGTTGTGATTGCTCTGTAGTTTATTGTCAGTTATGGAGCTTAGCCTAATGTTTTTTTAATGTTTTTTTTTCTTAATGATGACACATCATGCATCAACTAACTGTTAAAGGTTTTTGTTTGTGTTTCACTGATGGCCTGACCTTGAGCTCTATCATATCAGCAGCTGCAAGGACATGCATTCCACCTCCTCAGATTCTGTTTCCTATCCATCTGACACACTTTGCACATGAAGATCAATGGAGCCAAGGGCAGCTTGTAAGGGGATCCAGGGCCAAGGAGTAGAGCAGATTTGTGTTTTATTTGTTCTGTGGCGCAAACCCGTTTGATGTGACCCTCTCCTGTTTCATTCATCCGGAAAATCTGCTGGGTAACACTTTACTTGAAGGGGTGTGCATAAGACTGACATGACACCTTCATAATCATGACATGACACATGTCATGAATATGAAGGAGGTTTTATGCATGTTTATGACAACTGTCATTAAGTGTCATTCGCTCAGTTATGTCATTTTTAATGCAAATATGACATTATTTGACCTAACCCTACCCCTACCCTTACCCCTAACCATAGCCATAACAAAGACATCTCAAACAATGTCATCTTTGCATTAAAAATTACATAACTGAGCGAATGACACTTAATGACAGTTGTCATAAACATGCATAAAAAACCTTAATATTCATGACATGTGTCATGTTATGATTATGAAGGTGTCATGTCAGTCTTATGCACACCCCTTCAAGTAAAGTGTAACCATCTGCTGTGTGTGAGTGAAAACTTGGGGAGTGGATCTTACTTGATACTCAGATGTAATGAGGAACTGCCAGTCATGTATAAGGGACAGTTCACCCAAAAAATGTAAATTCTGTCATCATTTACTCCCCCTAATGTCATTCCATACTTTCTTTCTTCTGTGGAACATAAAATAAGATATTTTGAGAAGTGTCTACGTTATTTTTTTTTGTCCATACAAAGGTAGTCAATGACAACCAAAACTTTTGTTACCAGAATTCTTCAGAATATCTGAATATTTTAGGTTCTGCAGAAGAAAGAAAGCCCTAAAGGTTTGCAACAACATGAGGGGGAGTAGAATTTCAAATTTGTTTTTTTGGGGTGAACATTGCCTTTAAAAAATAGCAGTAGGGTATAACATTGAATGTATTAAAAATAGGAAAATATATGGAAATATTGGTATATGAGTACTGTTTCCTGTCAGGGTCTTCTTACAGTACCACATTTTGAAGATCTTGGTCATGATGTGTGTAATTTTACTGATTTTAATTTCATATGCATAGACTTCAACTTTATTAGTAATTTTCTCCTCAAAGTTTAAGTACTGTACTTTTATTTAGTTTGAGTGTTTGTTGATCAGCCCCCGACACAGCAACATTGACTCAACGAAAAATGTGACTTTGGGCCAGGACTATCTGTTTTGCAGACCAATGACAGACAAACATTTCCGCATTGTGATGTTAGTTTCGCATAAATCTCACACTTTTTTTAGCACAGAAATCTCACACTTTCACAGTTCTCACATTATGTTTCTATAGAAATAACAAAACAAAAAACAGAGGATGCAACAGGAAAATTAGTTTGGGGTTTCCGAAAGCATTGTAGTGCATTGCTTGTTTAGACATGACAGAGATATGACTGTAATCTAGTCTTTTGTAATTAACCTCCGGGCTTTCCCATGTGCTCCTAATTACTCCGCATAAACAATGTGGGATCAGTGCTAATCTGAAAGAACCCATTCAGAGGCTTTCATGTGGGGCTTCTAATGGGCTCTGCAGGCGGGGGAGTACAGGCTGATCTGGAGGAGGTGGTGGGGGGAGTTAACAGGAGGGAACTGTTGACAGATCCACACCACTGGATTCAGATACCAGGGTTGAAGGCATAAACTCAGCATCACATTAAACAACCTGGTTCCACTCAGAAGCCATAACCACCAAACCCACACCATAAACACAGGTCCTGCAAGTCTTAATGCACATATGGCGATGCAGACAATGCTTACAGACTTTGCCATCTTGATTAAATGATATTAGATTACAAATAAAGCCAATTAAATGCACTTCACATCCAAATAGAAGTACAAATTGTAGCAAATAAAAGATGCAAATGCTGGACAAGTGTCATTATAGTGAAACTGGTCAGTGCAGAAGATATGGTACAGAATGTGCAGCTGAATGTCTCTGCATTTTGAAAGCTTTTGGTTAGGTTAGAAACAAAGAAACTTGATGTAAATGAATTAGAACTATTTCAGGTTGTAATAAGCAAATTAGTGACATTGATCACGTGACTGTAAAGAAGCTCAGACGTTCTTCTATTGAAGCTCAAGATGCTCTTTGGATCTCAAATCATGCAGTGCATGGTCTTTAGGTTTCAGACAATATTGCTTGGGTTCTGCTATCATGAAAACAAAAAAAGGGACAAATTAGTAAAAAGAGGGCCCAGATGTGTGGATCTCACAATATCTAAGAAATGTGTGGTGAAACGAAATGCTGTAGGCATGCCATTGTTTTCCTCTTCTCTTTTCTATGGTAATGTTTTCACTTCCAGCAGTTGCCTCAGTATGTTTATTTGGACACAAAATGATCACCTTATCTCTCACACCATGAGATCTATTTGATCTATTCTATTAGGTGTATGCAATCAGCTGCAAGCCTGAAAGACAGCTGAGCTGATAGGACGATCATTCATTAAATCGTAATTAGATATATTTGTTTACTTTTTCACATAGTCACAACGCCCTTGACTAGGAATGTAATGTCAAACGACATAATTCCTGATTGAATAAATAAAACATTTCCAGACCTTCAAGCCATTTAAGATGTAGATTAGTTTGTTTCTTTAGATTTGGATAAATTTAGCATTACATCACTTGCTCACCAATGGATCCTCTGCAGTGAATGGGTGACGTCAGAATGAGAGTCCAAACAGCTGATTAAAGCATCACAATCTTCAGTCTCTACATCTAGGATGGGCTGAGGGTGAGTAAAATTTCAGCAAATATTCGTTTTTTGGGTGAACTATTTCTTTAAGAATAGTTATAGTATAATATGTGAAAATGTACTACAAATTAGTTTAAACAAGCATCATTTTTTTAAATTTTCATACAAGAGCACAGAAAAAATTAATGCATTTCAGTGCATGTCCCTTTTGCTGCATCACACACCACAATATAAGAATCTGACAAATGATGTCAGCGCTGTAATCAAGCGCCCCTTTTTGTGTGTCATGAAATTTAATTTACTGAACTGGAGCAGGGTCAGTAAAGGCGATTATGATGCTCAACATCATAATGAAATGCCTGCATGCTGAGTCTTGACACTGAGGAAGATTTGCATCTGCAGGTACAGAAGCCACCTTCCGACTGACTCTGGTTCATGCGGTCAGTGGCGCACACTGCAGTCACCCCTCCCCACATGTCTCTGCAGCACGACCGCCCCTCCTGCCTCACTGCGCTGTCTCAGGGTCTGACTGACCTATATCTGCCTGCTCGAAGCGTAATCGCTAGCACTCTCATGGCGCTCCCTGCTGCCTGCTGTCTCAGCGCTGACGGGCTCAGACTCACTTACGCCACACTCTGAGCCCAGGAGCCCCTGCTGCAGATGTAGGGCAGCCCCGTCAGTTATTCAGCACTTCGACTGCTGCTGCAGTCCGGGTGGAGGGGCTAACCCGCCGCTGCCAGAGTGATGAATTAAACAGGACACTCACTCCCCGCCTCTCTTTTTGGAGAAGCTGGGTTTTATTGCCTGGCTTTGCTGCTTTTGGCTCAGGCTGAGCAACCGTTTTCCTGTCGGCATGACAATGGCTGGAGGGAAAGAGGAGGCAAATGCTCTTGCAGACTCCACAAAAACAAGCCTGTGACCTTTCACCCCAGCTGCTGGAGGGGTGGAGAGCTCCGCAGTGGTCTTTTGTTGAGCAGAGGAGGTTGTGATGAAAGAGCTGCAGTTGGGAAGCAGTACATCCAGTGGTGCTGCTCCTCAGAAATAAACAAGCCATTCTTCACTTTTGAATTATATTCAGATTAGGTGGCCGTGTTTTTGACTGGTATCACATTGTGGCTTGTTTACGACTTGGTGCATTTAATTAAATAAAGCTAATACATATAATCAGGGACGTCATATGCAGCTGTTTTGTGAGGAATCCAGTTGTAGCTCACTTGGGTAAGATAGGCAAGGCAAGATAAAACATGATCAAAGCACTCATGAGTGTAAGATGTGTTAATTTAGCCATACTGCTGTCATTAAGCACGAAGACCCAGGTTGTGACTCAGATCCCAACACAAATATGTACACTGCTGTTCAAAGGTTTCTCACAAAAGAAGTCTCTTATGCTCACCATGCTAAGTATATTTTAACATGTAATTTATTCCTGTGATGGCATGAATTTTCAGCATTATTACTCCAGTCTTCAGTGTCACATGATCCTTCAGAAATCATTCTAACATGCTGATTTGCTTCTCAAGAAACATTCCTCATTGTTAATGTTGAAAACAGTTGTGCTGTTTCATATTTTTGTGGAAAATGACATGCAATTTCCCCATGGTTATTTGATGAATAGACATTTTAAAAGAGCAGCATTTATGTAAAATAGAAATCTTTTGTAACATTATATGTCAGTATGCTTGCAGAATAAAATGATTAATTCCCTTTTAAAATAGTGACACCAAACTGTTGAATGGTATTTTAATTTAAAAAAATACACAAAAATTGCATCTGAACTTGACTGCCAGCGATCACAGTGCATTTTCATTGTATGTGACCCTGGAGCACAAAACCAGTCTTAAGTCGCTGGGGTATATTTGTAGCAATAGCCAAAAATACATTGTATGGGTCAAAATGATAGATTTTTCTTTTATGCCAAAAATCATTAGGACATTAAGTAAAGATCATGTTCCATGAAGATATTTAGTAAATTACCTACTGTAAATATATTCAAACTTACTTTTTGATTAGTAATATGCATTGCTAAGAACTTCATTTGGACAACTTTAAAGGCTTTTTTTCTCAATATTTAGATTTTTTTGCATCCTCAGATTCCAGATTTTCAAATAGTTGTATCTCAGCCAAATATTGTCCTATCCTATCAAACCATACATCAATGGAAAGCTTATTTATTCAGCTTTCAAAACATTTACCATTATGACTGGTTTTGTGGTCCAGGGTCACATATTTCAAAGAGCAACTTGGTCATTTTGATAACTTGTTTTGTGTTGCAAGATAAAAAAAAAAGGCATATAATGAAATAATGTAGATTTGGGAGGGGGCAGTGAAGGTTACCCTTGCTCTCTCTCTGCTTTTTCCTGTGCCCAAAACAATGTCATTCCACAGTCTCCAGCATGTGGAATAGTCATCAGAAAAATGGTACTGCAGATGAGATTTACTGCAGAGTTTAAAACGGCCACTTTTCACATAAATTAAATTAATATTAAACATTTAATTTTAATTAGCATAGAAACTTAGTACTGCAGACATGTACACTTTTTATTATATAGACTTTTTACATGTTTATCTGGAATGCTAAACATAATTAATCAGTCGTTGTATTCTGCTGTAAAATATTTTTTTGTATAAAGGCCCCTAACTGCATAAAAGTTGGGAATGCTGTTCAAAGTAAATGATTTCCTACATAGTTGTACTAGTTTCATGTATCTCATATCGCTTTGCTGTCTCTGTTTTCTCACATTAAAAAAATAAGTCCAACTCAGATTAATATTTCATGTCCATTTATTTATTTGGGAATAGCTATATAACTTCAGATTAGGTGGCCGTGTTTTTGACTGGTATCACATTGTGGCTTGTTTACGACTTGGTGCATTTAATTAAATAAAGCTAATACATATAATCAGGGACGTCATATGCAGCTGTTTTGTGAGGAATCCAGTTGTAGCTCACTTGGGTAAGATAGGCAAGGCAAGATAAAACATGATCAAAGCACTCATGAGTGTAAGATGTGTTAATTTAGCCATACTGCTGTCATTAAGCACGAAGACCCAGGTTGTGACTCAGATCCCAACACAAATATGTACACTGCTGTTCAAAGGTTTCTCACAAAAGAAGTCTCTTATGCTCACCATGCTAAGTATATTTTAACATGTAATTTATTCCTGTGATGGCATGAATTTTCAGCATTATTACTCCAGTCTTCAGTGTCACATGATCCTTCAGAAATCATTCTAACATGCTGATTTGCTTCTCAAGAAACATTCCTCATTGTTAATGTTGAAAACAGTTGTGCTGTTTCATATTTTTGTGGAAAATGACATGCAATTTCCCCATGGTTATTTGATGAATAGACATTTTAAAAGAGCAGCATTTATGTAAAATAGAAATCTTTTGTAACATTATATGTCAGTATGCTTGCAGAATAAAATGATTAATTCCCTTTTAAAATAGTGACACCAAACTGTTGAATGGTATTTTAATTTAAAAAAATACACAAAAATTGCATCTGAACTTGACTGCCAGCGATCACAGTGCATTTTCATTGTATGTGACCCTGGAGCACAAAACCAGTCTTAAGTCGCTGGGGTATATTTGTAGCAATAGCCAAAAATACATTGTATGGGTCAAAATGATAGATTTTTCTTTTATGCCAAAAATCATTAGGACATTAAGTAAAGATCATGTTCCATGAAGATATTTAGTAAATTACCTACTGTAAATATATTCAAACTTACTTTTTGATTAGTAATATGCATTGCTAAGAACTTCATTTGGACAACTTTAAAGGCTTTTTTTCTCAATATTTAGATTTTTTTGCATCCTCAGATTCCAGATTTTCAAATAGTTGTATCTCAGCCAAATATTGTCCTATCCTATCAAACCATACATCAATGGAAAGCTTATTTATTCAGCTTTCAAAACATTTACCATTATGACTGGTTTTGTGGTCCAGGGTCACATATTTCAAAGAGCAACTTGGTCATTTTGATAACTTGTTTTGTGTTGCAAGATAAAAAAAAAAGGCATATAATGAAATAATGTAGATTTGGGAGGGGGCAGTGAAGGTTACCCTTGCTCTCTCTCTGCTTTTTCCTGTGCCCAAAACAATGTCATTCCACAGTCTCCAGCATGTGGAATAGTCATCAGAAAAATGGTACTGCAGATGAGATTTACTGCAGAGTTTAAAACGGCCACTTTTCACATAAATTAAATTAATATTAAACATTTAATTTTAATTAGCATAGAAACTTAGTACTGCAGACATGTACACTTTTTATTATATAGACTTTTTACATGTTTATCTGGAATGCTAAACATAATTAATCAGTCGTTGTATTCTGCTGTAAAATATTTTTTTGTATAAAGGCCCCTAACTGCATAAAAGTTGGGAATGCTGTTCAAAGTAAATGATTTCCTACATAGTTGTACTAGTTTCATGTATCTCATATCGCTCTGCTGTCTGTTTTCTCACATTAAAAAAATAAGTCCAACTCAGATTAATATTTCATGTCCATTTATTTATTTGGGAATAGCTATATAACAAGAAGGATAATATATAGCCCCTTTGATATGTCAGGTCTCTTGATAATGAAGGAACAATATTAATTTAATTTCCTGTTTCAGTTCTGTAAGAACATAATTTCCTTTTTGGATGAAGTCTGCCTCATTATTAATTTGTGCATAGCACAAATGTGGCCCTCTAATAAACCCCTTTGCTCTTAATGGTGAATAGAAATGTAAAAACATCTAAACATCTAAGTTTTGTACAAATTATAAAACCACAACTAGCACTAGCTTGATGTATCCAATTTGTCTGTGCCAGATCATCATGTTGTATAGGTGTGAGCCAATTGCATTCAATGGCTAACCCACTATGAGCATCTCACTGTATTGTATGTAGGTCAGTGAGTCAGTGCAAACTTTCCACAGAGAGTGGCTGCTATCAGTTCAGATCTGTGGGAAACAGGACATTCATTGCTCAGTCAGCTGAGAGGAGGAGACCAAGAGGTGTGAGAGCTGCAAAAAGTGCTCTTATGCACCACATTTGGATCAGTGACCTTCTGATGTGTTTCTGTCTGATTTGCCTTGCTATATCACCTCAATAGAGTTAAGAGGAAGTGTGGCAGAAACATACGCCCATGCAGGAAATATCCCTTAACATCCTCTTGGATTCTTCCACTGTGGTTTGGTGTCCAAAAATAAGAGCTATTGAGCCAGAGGCTGACGTGCAAACAAAGATCCACAGTACACGTCATGTTTCAGGACAATGTCGCTTTTAACGCATGTGTCATGTAAAGAGATATACAGTGATCACAGACGTATTTGGACATTTTAGGCACAGATAAAAATGTATGAAAGGATTCCAAAATATCAAACTAAGTGGCATTTATCTTAAGTAAAACCTGGTTAAAAAGAAGAACACAGTTATGGAAATAATATACCTTAAAGGAATATACACTAACTAAATGTAATGTTTTCGAACACTTAATTGTGTGTTAAGTGCAATTAACTGAAAAGGTATTATAGTTTAAATTTATATTCAATGCAAATAGCTTAAGTTCAGGCTGCTTTTTGCCTGAATTAAGCAGGACTTACGTACATTGTATGTAATTTCAGAATTACTTCTATTGTCTTTGAAATATGGTTAAAGTGTACTGCTGAATATACAAGCATTTTTGGTAAACTAAAATATACTTTAATGTAATTTCTATTGAAACTTGTATGTCATATTTAAATATATTTGTAATATTCATGTTAAGAAACATTTAAGTACACTTAAGTTGCCTTTTGTTTCATTAATATTATATTATCTGCAAAATATACTTTTAAGATGTGAAGTACCTTACAAGTGCACGTTCAGTGCAATTAAGCACGCTTCTTTTTCATAAGGGAAGAGAGCACAAACACACATTTCAAGCAAAACAAGTCTTTCAGTTTTCAAATGTTAAATATTTGATATATTTTAGATGCATGTATTTTAGCTGTTCAAAATTAGGACAAACTTTGTGGTTAATGTTGAACTAGACCTTAATGTTCAAATGTGTGAACAGCAGGTTTGACTAATGTTTCATGTTGTGTTATAAAGGAACATTTGTTCAACATAGAAGTCCTTCAAAGCCCTTGTATGGTGTGTTTATTGTAACATAATCACTATTGTTGTGGATGGCTAGGACCACATGCAAAGTACAAAACTGGCAGCAGCATTTGCACAGTAACAACTGTTTTGCTTATTTTGTCGACTAGTGAAGTCTCTAGTGCCCGTGAGGTAAATGTGCTGCTGAAATGAGAAATTACTCATTATGGTGAACACAAAGAAGCTCTGTAATGCAGACTCTGGTGGTTTCACTTCGAGGGAGGGGCTACACGAGGCTGTGTCTGTCAGCAGCTCTGTCCGATTGGCTGTGCTCCAGAGGGGTGTGCGTGTCAAGGATGTGGGCGCTGGAGGAGTCTGCATCTGCTCAGAGCGCTGCCAGGTCGCATACTGACGCAGTACTGCAGCATGGCATTAAAACGCCGGGCACTGCACCTTTTCCTCGTATTCTTCAAATGAAAGACAGGCGATACAAAATGTTTCTAAAGTTTTCCATGCGCACATCTGCTGTTTGGAGAGAGAGTGACCGAGCATTCAGCCACACAAGGGTTTGTGTGCTGTTGCCATGCTGCGTGGCTTCAGGCATCTGCAAAGTCAGCCTCGCATCACCAGCCGCTGCCAGCTCATGCCCACCCCGCTATCCTCTCTCAGCAACACAATCTCAGCACACAAAAGACTCTGTTTGGATCAGACAGAACATTATACACAGTAGGGCTACAGTCATTGCTTTGAATTGCTGTGCTTACTTAATATATTTGTCTTTCTGAGTGTGCTTATTGAGGCTTTTATTAAAGAAATAGTTCACTCAAAAATTAAAATGAAATTAGCTGAAAATGTATCCCCATCAGGCCATGCAGATGAGTTTGTTTCTTTGTCAGAACAGATTAGGAGTAATTTAGCATTACATCACTTGCTCACCAATGGATACTCTGCAGTGAATGGGTGCCGTCAGAATGAGAGTCCAAACAGCTGATAAAAACATCACAATCATCCAAACAACTCGTCTATCAGTTACCTTCTTGTGAAGCAAAAAGCTGCATGTTTGTAGAAACAAATCCATCATTAATGGGTTTTAACTTGAAACCACCATTTCTGGCCAAAATATGAGTCCATTATCCATAAAATAAAATCAGTTCCCCGTTGTCCTCTTACAACAAAACCCACCAGCATACTTGTTTTGGACTATTTTTCAGTAGTTGTAAACAGTGCTTGATCCGTGCATATTTCTCTCCTGATTCAGCACCCATTCACTACAGAGGATCCATTGGTGAACAAGTGATGTGATGCCACATTTTTTTCAAATCTGTTCTGATGAAGAAACAAATTCATCTACATCTTGGATAGCCAGAGGGTGAGTACATTTTAAGCTAATTTTTATTTTGGGTGAACTGTCCATTTAATAAAAGCCTTAATACGTTTTATTAAGATTTAAATTGTCCTCCTTGTCTGTAGATTATAGAACATGGTGATGTGAACCCCCATTAAAACACATGTTGGTGCAAGAACCATTTCTGATAAGATATTTTGACCAATATCCGATTGCTTTCTACATATTGTGTCTGAAAGTTCTCTTGTGTCTGCTTTGCTGTGATCAGCTTTCATTGTGCTAACGCTGCAGACCTTGGTTTATTTTAGCACAGCAGATTGGAGTATCGTCTCCATGGCAACTGCTCTGGCTTCACACTGTTAACAAAGATAGCTTGCACTTAGAAATGCAGATAGATTCCCACTTATTCAGAATCCAACGTTATGGGTGTAGCTTTAACCTCAGAATTTTTTATTTATTTCAGATTAAGGTGAAATTCTGTGTGGTAGACATGCAGTGATTTACACTTAATCTCTTTAAGCAAACATCAGCCTAGACAAATGCCACAACTGTCTTCCATTATGCATTAGGATCAAAAAGGGAGATGGCTTTGCTAAATGGCCGTTTCCTTTTACATTTGTGTAAAGTAGATGGCCATTCTCAGCTCGTTAATCATCCCAGATAAGAAATGGGGGCTAAATTGTAGTTGACTGGAAGCTGAGGATTTCATCTCTCTTTCTTTCTCTCTCTAGTTGTATGACGTACTATATATACTGTGCACTTTTGCTATGCACTGTGTTCTCAACTCTCTAGTGTATATGTTTCATAAGATTATTTTGTCATCCAACATAGAAACCTGATAGCCTTCTGATACTCAAAGCTGCTGCAGTTGAATGCATGAGTTCAACATTACACAATTTTATTTATTCAGTTAGTCAGTTAAGCGCATTATCCAGGTATTTGAAGTGCACTTTTTCTTTTTGGAATTTTTAGTGTGAACACAATATTTTTTATAGGAATATTTGTTTTCACCCATAATATACCAAACCACTAATGTTTCAGTAATATTAATAGAAATAACAAAAATCATTATGCAATAAAACAAATATTCAGCATGACATTAATGATCTTTAATAATATTTTATTGTATGTATGTTTACAACAGTGAATATGGTGATCAAAGCGATCATTCGTTTCTAAAGGGTGTGCAATTCATTACGTAATAACGCTGTATTGTACATACTCTGCAAAAATTATATTTTTCAGCTAAAATATATTTATTTTTCTCACTGACACATTCACTCTTTTTCTGCAAAACCTTCTCATAATTAAACACCAGAATCCACTACTGTACGTTTTAGAGATGTACTGTCATATATTTTTTTACCTGTTTATACTTTAAACTGCTCCAAAGATGAATAAGCATAAATAACTATACATATTGTGTTGTTTTGGAAATTCCCCTTCAAACACTCTTATATTCACCTCCTAACAATGCCTGATAAATATCTAATCTGACATGCAAATAAAACTGGTGGCTCATGGTCTGATCCAGTTACTCTAAACAAAATGCATTTGTTTCATTAAATAATCTTATATTAGCATTTGCCCTTTTATATGAAAATAGTTTTTATTGAAATACCTATAGATTATTTTTCCAAAAAGCTCTAATGTGCTTGTGTATTTACACTAAGGCGTTTTGCATAGTTCCTGTAATAAATATATGCCAATAAAGACATTGCAAGCATTTTTAAGGAATATGTGATTTATAAGTCATATGAAAGAATCATAGTAACTACAAAGACAGACACACTGTGGAATATTTGTCCTGCATCATTTTCTCATGCCTGTGTGCTGCTGTTGAAACAGTGCCAGTGGTATTTGGATGAAGCTGCTGTTTATTTGACTAGACCTTCCTGAACCCACTGACCAACATGTGCAGCCTGTGAATATATCTTTGTGCAGAATAAACACTGCATTGTGTTTCATCATCCTCTCTCTGGCCGGCGAAGTGGCATTTGCCCTGAAGTAAAACAACTGCTGAGAGACTCATCATGCAGCATAAACATTATATGTACATATATGTAACCCATATACCAAGATCTGTTATGTTATTTGCCATCTATTTTTTTCCTTAAAATGTAGCAATTTTAAAATAGGCCTACTTTTTTACAGCATACTTACTGCTCTGTCATCATTTACTCACCGTCATGTCTTGCCAAACTTTTTTTTTCTTCTGTCTGTGGAACACAAAAGAAGATATGTGACCCTGGAGCACAAAACCAGTTCTAAGTCGCTGGGGTATATTTGTAGCAACAGCCAACAATACATTGTGTGGGTCAAAATTATATATTTTCTTTTATGCCAATACTCATTAGGATATTAAGTAAAGATCATGTTCCATTAAGATATTTTGTAAATTTTCTACTGTAAATATATCAAAACTTAATTTTTGATTAGTAATATGCATTGCTATGAACTTAATTTGGTCAACTTTGTTGAAAATGTTGAAAAATGTCCCTCTTTTTTGTCCATACAGTTTAAATACAATCCAATGTGGTTTGGACAGGGTTGGAACGACATGAGTGTGCGTAATTTTTTAGAACGTTCATTTTTTTGAATAAACTATTCTTTCAAGTGCACGCGAGAGTTCGACATCTCTCCAACGCGCAAGGATGCTCGCGTCTATTTTACGCAATATATTCAGCACAGTTGAAAAACGAAGTAGTTGGTTAAACTCTTTCACTAGTGAGAATATTATCAAATTCTGTCTTTCCCAACTCCTTTTGGGCTGTGAGAGAGTGATGGAGGAAGGCGGGACGGCGCGCGTGACATCACTCATCTGTATAAAAGCCACAGCTGTGTCTGTGCGCTCGCGCTGTGAGGCTGCAGAGAGAGAGAGAGAGGCGCCTTCAAACAAAGAGACCCGTCAACATCAGCCACGGTGCACCAGCAGAACCCATTCCAGCAAGGCCGAGAAGAAACATGACTGAAAACGGAACCAGCGACATGCTCCAAATCCAATTCGGACTGATCAACTGTGGGAACAAGTACCTCACGGCTGAAACGTTCGGCTTCAAGATCAATGCATCAGCCACCAGCATGAAGAAGAAACAGATCTGGACCTTGGAGCAGAACGGCGACGACTCGAGCACGTTCTACCTGAAGAGCCATCTGGGGAGATACATCGCAGCTGACAAAGACGGCAACGTGACTGGTGACAGCGAGACCCCGAGCGAGGATTGTCGGTTCGTGATCACTGCACATGATGATGGGCGCTGGTCACTGCAGTCTGAGCCTCACAAGCGCTACCTGGGCGGCACCGAGGACAGAATCACCTGCTTCGCTCAGACCATCTCCATCGCAGAGAAATGGAGCGTGCACATTGCCATGCACCCCCAGGTCAACATCTTCAGCGTCACCAGGAAAAGATACGCGCACCTGAGCACCGAGCAGAGCGAGATCGCCATTGACCGAGACGTTCCCTGGGGCGTCGATTCCCTCATCACCTTGGTCTTCCAGGACCAGAGGTACCACTTACAGACATCCGACAACCGGTTCCTGAAGAATGACGGAGGCCTGTCCCCAAACCCTGACAAGAACACAGGGTACACGCTGGAGTTCAGGTCCGGGAAGGTTGCCTTCAGAGACTGCACTGGGAAGTACCTGGCTCCCTCTGGTCCCAGTGGAACCATGAAGGCCGGCAAGAGCTCGAAGGTTGGCAAAGACGAGCTTTTTGTTCTGGAGCAGAGCCACCCTCAAGTGGTCCTCACCGCTGGCAACGACAGGAATGTGTCCACCAGGCAAGGTAAACGATGCTGCTTTATTGTCAGTTACTTATGTGCTCGTTTATGCAAGAGTACATCAGTCAGGGTTGGGTTCCTGTAAATCCTCCATAATTATCTACAGCTCATTCTTAATTATAGGTATTCCACTATTTTCTTTTTTGTGGTTGTGTGGAAATGGGCAGAGCCCAGGGGTGGATCAGTGCAAATGCGGGAAAAGGGGGGGGAATCCGTATGCTTTACTTTGAAGATCCTGAAATTTCGTCTACTCCCAGATGTTTCCTGGAGAGATCTTTTTTTTTAACGATTAATCTGGTTGTGCATCCAAGTGAGGCTCCATTTTGCTTCCATTTTTTTCTGTCTGATGACTCTCTGTGGGTTACAGTACTCTGGTTATTGTCACGATAGAAATCTGTTAGCTGAGAATGAAATCAATACTCAAGCCCTTGTCTGCAGCTTTGCACAATCATTCTTCTGTAAATTCCATAACGGCTGTAGTTTGGAGAGGCTAGTGTGCTGTAATTAAGTTGAGGGTGAAGGCAATCATTACTCTAAACACCCAGAAGAATTAACCTGAGACTGCCAGACTGAAATAATGGCTCAAATTATACAGCGCTGTATGCTGCACTGGTGAAATATCCAGCTTTTCAGCATCACCATTACAGCTTTGCTACCCTATAACTGCTGAAAATGAAATGAGATGATCTGCTATGTTTTAATAACTGCTAAATTGAAAAAATAATGAATTGATAGACATAAATGGCATCATTATGTGAGGATGTCTGGGATTTGCTTGGCAATCCCAGCTCTGGTTTACCAGTATTGCTAGATGAGGCAGGACAGAGCCAGGGTGTTGGGTCTGTGCCAAGAGGCACGTGGTCTCTGCAGGTCATGATTGGCTCTTCTATATGGCCTTTGTTTCTTAGACTTTGCTTCTTTTATGTTTGTGATTCATTTAGCCTTGTGATAGTGCAAGATTGCATCTATCCTTAAAAAGCAGTTCATGCCATTTGCTTACAGCGATCTGGACTTAATGATGATGCACATCATCTTACTACGTCGAGACCCCACCAATGCTCATGCTTGCCTAGATCAAATATTTGCCTTCAGGGATACAATCCTTAGAGAATAAGACTCAATGTTTGTGTCATGTCCCTTTGAGAGAATTTGTGAGGGGGCCGAGATTTCAGGCGTGTGCTGAGAGTAGAAGGAGAACAAAGACAGCATGCTCTGGGCCCCAGCTCACCATGCAGCCCAGCTGCTGAGAGTCTTTAGGCAGCCCAGCACGCAGAACAATGGAGCTATGCACAAGTTTAGCCATTTCAGCACGCACAAAAAACAGATGTACTCTCGCTTAAATGCATCTGTCTTAAAAGATTAGGTGTCTCCCTGCTCGCTTGCCTGCTCTTCCTTCCTTTGTGGCAAGGACATCGGATGTCTGTCGTTGCGTTAGTGCTTAAATGGTTTCCCAACAGTGTCTTGTGTTATATTTTGTATTCATTTGAGGATTATTTGTCTGTGCTGCTATATGATTGCAGCTGCTTGACCCTGTTGACCGAGTGTTTGGCAGTCCACTATAATTGTGAAATTGACTTAAAATATCCAAAATATATGTCCCTACATTATTTAGCTTCCAAGGTTAAAGGCTTTTCACTGGGGAATAGAAGCCCTGCAGTTGTCGTGTGGATGGATCGACCATTCGCAGTCAGATTTCCCCCCCCCCCCTCCTCTTGTCCTGCCTGAGACTGATTTAGAGCAAGTCTCCGGGCGTCTTAGTCATTCTCCTTTGCAGAGCGTCCATTTGCAGCCATGTGTTTCTCATCTTGGCCATTTATTTTCCTTGCTCATTCAGGCACGCATTTTTTTGGGGGAAACTCAATCTGCCTTCCAGAGGCCAGGCCGCAGCTGTGCTAATACGCAATTTTGTGTAGCTGTATTACGAGTTTGGTGAAACTAGAAACATGAAAGCAATCATGGTGAATCACAGATTAAAAATATAGATGACGTATTTGACCATGTATGTTTGAAAAATAAACCATGGCAATCCAAAAGATTCTTGATTTCTCCAACCAAACCTTGTAGGATTCATTCTCAGTGTAAATGTTAATAGTATTTCAGCTGTAACTTCATCTTGTAGATGTTTGTCTTTTATGTAGCTTTAATATTTCCGTTCAAAAACCTGTCTTCTGTTTTCCTCTCCAAAGAGGTTTAGACCATAAATGCAAAATTTATCTGATGACTGTGTGTCTAAATGCACACAATGGAGTTTAATTAGATTTCCTGCAGTAGAGGACTGGTGGTCTGGTCTTTCACTGAGCTCCATGAATCTAAACTACTAACCAGATGCATTGACTATTGTTGATCTGAAGCCTCCCACTAAGCATCCTGGCATATATGAGTCAACAATTCTTAAAGGGATTAAGTGTGTGTGTGTGTGTGGAGGCCAAAGCAATTGCCAGAGGGATAGTCCATAGCATTCAACACTCTTTAGTTAAGTAATCTCAAAGATCAGCACCTCTAAAACTGCCGAACTCTCTGCTCACTTAGCATGGCTGATCCAGATCAAAGATGTGTTGTGTGCTCACACTGATGAAAGCCAGGGGTTTGGTGGTGGTTATAATGTGCTTTACAGTATGCTGTGTTTTTGTGTTTGACAGGCATGGACCTCTCGGCCAACCAGGATGAAGAAGGTGACCAGGAGACTTTCCAAATGGAAATCAGTAAGGACACGAAGAAGTGTGCCTTCAGGACCTGCACTGGCAAATACTGGACCCTCACAGCTAATGGTGGCCTTCAATGCACTGCCTCTACTAAGTGAGTGTGAATCACAGGAACATGCCATCATGAAGAGAGCCTAGTATTGTCAGTATTTTCATACTAACAGTCTTTAGATTAAAGAATCTATGCCTGTTCGTGGGCCTATTTTTTATGTCTTGCACTAACTATACAACATTAATTTAATTAGATTGTAAAGGGCATCTTGCAATCAGTTAAAATAAATCTATAAGCAGTATTTTAATGTTATTACTAGTTTTTTTTTAATACATCAGAATTAATACATTTCAGTTTATAACTAATTAAAATGAAAGACCCTTTTGAAAAAATTCAAGTCAGACCACATTGTTTAATGGTGGCCTTCAATGCACTGCCTCTACTAAGTGAGTGTGAATCACAGGAACATGCCATCATGAAGAGAGCCTAGTATTGTCAGTATTTTCATACTAACAGTCTTTAGATTAAAGAATCTATGCCTGTTCGTGGGCCTATTTTTTATGTCTTGCACTAACTATACAACATTAATTTAATTAGATTGTAAAGGGCATCTTGCAATCAGTTAAAATAAATCTATAAGCAGTATTTTAATGTTATTACTAGTTTTTTTTTTAATACATCAGAATTAATACATTTCAGTTTATAACTAATTAAAATGAAAGACCCTTTTTAAAAAATTCAAGTCAGACCACATTGTTTTAAACTTTTTAATCAAAACGTATACACTGGTGTCAATATATATATTTTTTTAACAAAAATGGTCTCTTCTCCTCCAGTCTTCAGAATCACATGGTCCTTCAGAACTCATTCTAATATGATGATTTGTTGCTCAAGAAACGTTTCTTATTAGGATCAATGTCTAAAACAGTTGTGCAGAGTTTTGTGGAAACTGCAATACATCTGTTTTCTGAATTGTTTGATGAATGGAAAGATCAACAGAACAGCATTTATTTAAAATTATAATCAAAATCTTTTGTAAAATTATGAATGTCTTTGCTACTTTTGAAATCTCACTGACCCTAAACTTTTGAACAGCAGTGTACTGTAGGTTTTAATTTTATTATAGTTTTTACATGGCTTCCAGGGTTGAAACTGGCATGGCATTAAACACAAAGAATTAATACAAATTATGCAAATCTGTAAATGAAACAAAATGCAAGCATGCTAGAATAGTATTCCTTCACAAACTGAGTCTGTGGTGTGGTAAAACTTCATGCAGCATTTTTACATTTTTGATAATCATTTTGCTGATGGGAGTATCTTTTATATTTCATAGTTTAATGTATAATCTCTTTAACCAGGTCTGCTAACTGCTACTTTGACATTGAGTGGCGTGGGAAGAAGATAACCCTGCGTGCCAGCAATGGCAAATATGTGGCTGCCAAAAAGAACGGACAGCTGGCTGCCACTATTGACACAGCAGGTTGCACACTATTTCCCCCGTTTCAACCTTTTGTTTGGAAATGCTGCAGTGATTTAGTAAACTTGTTGATAGATAGATAGATGTTAAGTGGAGCGCTTGGCTATTGTGAGTCTTCATTTTGAAAAAAAAAATGATTTCAGGTGAGACCGAGGAGTTCCTGATGAAGCTCATCAATAGGCCCCTCATCGTGCTGAGAGGGGAGCATGGCTTCATTGGCTGCAGGAAGGTGACCGGCACCCTGGACTCCAACCGCTCATCATATGATGTCTTCGGGTTGGAGTTCAGAGATGGAGCCTATAGCTTGCGAGGTTTGTTTGCACTTTAATGTTTCTAATTTTTTTGGAAAGGAAAAGCCAGGTTTTTAAGACTTTTCATGATGCCTTGAATCTCCTCTCAGACTCCACTGGGAAATACTGGATGGTGGGCAGTGAGTCGAACGTGATCAGCAGTAGCGACACTCCGGTGGACTTCTCCCTCGAGTTTTGCGACTACAACAAGGTGGCTATCAAGTCAACCGAGGGGAAATATCTGAAGGGCGATCACGCAGGTGTTCTGAAGGCCAATGCCGATGATCTGGACACCTCCACTCTGTGGGAGTACTAAAAGCACTTAAGTAACCACTGTGGATTTTTCTTTCTCGTTTTTCCCTTTCTGTTATGCATTTTGAATATGGTTTTTGAATACAAGTGAGCACACAGGCCAATAGCAGAGAGAAACCCAAAGGTGAAGGGTCTTACTTCTAGTCACGTATACTTGATTCTGTCTAAACACTTCAGGGTTTGTGTGCCACAGCATTACCGCAGTGTTGTGCGGTTTTCATTGATGACAAGTGGCCAAAACTGGGACTTAACTGGCATCCAAATTTGTGTTGTGTGGTTAAGCACATCTAATGTCATCTCTTAATCTGTCATGCTAATCGACAAGTCTGTTCACTCTCTGGAAGATCGACTATGCGGGCGCCACACGTTGAGACACAGGATTTTGATGTACCAGACTGTAGCGTGATCCCTCTTCCTTGTCTTTGCACAGTCCTGTATGAGCCTCGCACTCTTAATGTTAACACATAGCGAAATATGTTAAAGAAAACCCTTGTGACTGTGAGCTATTGATGATGTAATGCCTCCCACTGTATTGCCAGTCATAAGTACCTACCCTCTTGACCCGAGGACTAAGGCAATATTTACAGGTAAATGTATGAATGTTTCGTTTTTTTTTTCTTTCCATACACTTGACAGAGTTATGAAGGAAGCTCTCAGGCCACTGAAAAGGCGATGAGCTAAACTGTTTTGTTTTCGTGTTTAAAGTACCGCAGTGCTTTGTGTACTGCCACACTATCTGTGCCCTTAGAATGCATTTTAATGTTTCAAAAGAGGAAAACCAAGAGAACTGGATTGGTACCGTACAGTCCCTCATCTCAAAATTAGGGTTACGCCTGGAATTGCAAATGGGCGGGGAAAAAAGAAGTATAGATAGTAAAGTGGAAATTGTTTTCTGCAACTCGAAAGTGATGTCATCATTGCATTGTGTGTGAAGATACTGACGTGAGATATGTTGTTGCAGGTTCAACACAGTATTTATGCTAAATTAAACCACTTTTCCCCTCTTAAACCGGACCATTCTCAAAGGAATGGTGGGTCTGGGTTCACTGGACTCGTGCAGTGGTCTAATCTGGAAATGTCACCTAACACTCTGTTTCTGTTGTTGTTTTTGAGTAGGCACAGACATTATCATAAACCTCATTCCTTTATACACATTACACCTCGGAGAAAAAGCCAAAATGAAGACATTAACACTTCACACAAGATTGCTTAAAGATTTAAACCTGAGGTTAAACTGGTGCTTTAATTAGTTTTCCGGTGTGCATCAAACTAACCGAGCCACTCTGAGCTAAACTGCTCGTCATTTAAGAATAGAGCTATCATTTCACATGATAATGATCTCCCATTGCTAAGGGAATGATAATGGCTGTGCCTTAAAAGGCCATTATGGGGGGGAAAGACATTCCACATTATACTTTGTAAAGTCTTTACAAATGTCTTTTTATATTGCTTTGATATTATGGTTATGTTTCCTCATGTGCCATGGGTACAAATGAAATCCGGAAATAAATACAGTTTGAATATGAAACTCTTGTCAGTGAATTGTTTTTATTTCTAGAAAATAAACCTTTAGAAATTAGTTCTCTTTAAGTGGCAAAGCAATGATCAACACACTTTTCTTCTTGTTAAGTGATATGACTTTATCTAGGTAATTGTCATTAAGCTTGAGCAGGATTTGGTGAAGTATGAGCGCGGCTCCTAGAGTTTTGAAAGCTTACCCCGCTGCAGCAGAATGAGAGAAATTAGTTTCGTCCTGAGATCTCAACTTTTTTTTTTTAGCTGGTGGCTGCTCCATCAATGAGGCTTTTGTTCGGTGTTATTGCTGGAGCAGCAGTTTTCAAAATGATGTTGATCCCATCTGCTGAGTTATTGAAACAACAAAAAAGTCATTTATTGAAGTTCAAGGAGCCTAAAATTGTAACTGAAAGGACACCACACTGTGCAATGAAGGAGCTTCAGTATCTAAAATGCAGATAGAAATACAAATTGAAAGCATGTGATCTTTGCTGCAAGGCAAGCTATAAAAAGATTTCAAATCCACAATATTTCAGTAAGACTCTCAGAGAAGCCACGCAATATGATTAAGAAAAAGAACAGACATTTTTTTAAATGGAGATACCCAGATCACATACTAATAGCAACAGTAAAAAAAAAAAAAAAATGCAAGTAACTGAATTAAACAAGATTTTTTTTTTTAAGTTGACAAACTGAAATGGTACTACTGTAGACTGACCCTTCCAGCATACACAGCTGTCCCAAAAACAAAGAGTGTGCGTCATATTTTCTAAGCTGGGAAATTAGGTTTATTCAGTGGTCGAAATGTAAAAAAAAAAGTTATTTCATGAAAAATTAGCCTTATTAAATTAACTATTATTTATAAGCTTTTTTTCCCTCCCTTCTTTGGCCTGAAATTGAGGAATTTAGGTCAATATTGATAATTAAAGAATATTTTGCTAAATGTGCTGAAAACTTGGCTAGTTTAGGCATGGATAAATAATGACAATAAAACCACCAGTAGGTGGCAGCAAGCCCGTTTTGATAAATGATTTATTGATTCGTTCAAAATGGCTTATTCAATTAGAAATTAAATAAGCCTGCGTCCCAGTGTGCATACTATCCATCCTAAATTCTATGTGATATTAGTCATTTTCAATACTATTTAGGGCAGATAGGCTGGATCGTTTGCACATTGGGACGCAGGGAACGTGTCCATCTGAATGGGCCGTTGAATCACTGGCTCACTTGATTCGTTCAAAAACGGATTCATTCAAGGGACGAAACACTGTGTTACTATCAGAGACTGTATGGTTACTATGCTCTGTTGTAGAAAATTAATAGCACATTTGTGCTCGCACATGTAGGCCTACTGATATTCCGAAAAGTACATTGCTTGTGCAATGAATATAAAAACATAAAAACTCATACATGGGTATTTTCGCTTTAATTTCTTGAATTATAAGGTTATTTGACCTGTATTCTAATAGGCTTCATTGCACAGTGAATGCTTTTGGACTCAAGACGTGTTTTTGTTTTTGCAAAGTCGATGACTCAATATCTCCTATCAGCTCTCAATCCCTCACAGTTACACATACTGCACAATAACATTATGTCAGGGCAATGTTTTTAAATTCGAATGAAGGATAAATCATACCTTTTCTGTTGTCTTCTTTTGAAAGAAATTCAAAAGTTGCACTTGAACCATTTTGCGCGAAAACTTGCTTCCGCTTGTCACAGAACCTAGTTCTGATTGGCCAATCGCCGTTCGTGAATTATCCTAAGTAGATCATTTTAACATTTCATTTGCATGATAAATTTGACAGAATACCCATTATTAATCCAAAGGGGATGATGGTTTTACTGAGGGGATGATTTTTTTTCCATGCTTCCCCCCTCAGTTCGAGCCCTGGGTTTATTGAACCTGAAGCCACTCAGACATTTGCGAGTTCAATAAATATGCATGCACCAGATTGACTGGTAGACTAATAGTCTTCATGAATAGTCTTCTAACTAGTAGTCTTCATGAGTGTTATATATATTAGATTACAAATACAGCCTAAATGTTACCATGGAAGATGACGCCATGAGCATTTCCATTCAGGAATTAAGAAAACAGACTGAAAGGGTTAAATGCTCTAGTCTGGCTGACACAGGGACCAATGCTTCCATGGTAACTCCGAGCATGTCATTTAACTGCAGCTTTTCAGGTGGGTAGGCAAGCATTTCTTCGTGTAGTCATCATTTTCATGAGACACATGTGCAAGTCGAGATCACGGCTGAATTCAGATTCACATGATGGACAGCATTTAAATAAACATTACAGAGCAGAGCAACAGCTTTGCACAGATGTTACTGTAACGTTTGGTAGGAAAAGAACAATGTTTGCACTGTGACAAATGTCAGGACATTTCTCTTATGCATGTGGTTTTCTAAGTTTTCCATGCATTTGCATTTTTGTGATATGTGTGGAATGGAACACGACATACTGACAAGGTACGCGGCATAATATTTGTTTCAAAATAGTAACTGAAACAGTAGGCCTCTATCCATGACTGACATTACAAACTGTAGTAGACCCTTGACCTTATCTTACAACATTTTACCTTGAAAAAAGCTTTTGCATTTTCAATTTTCACAGAAAATAAAACCGTAAAAACAGTAAAACTATGAAATATTACAATTTTTAAATTACTGGTTTCCAATTAAAAATTTTAAAAATGTCATTTGTTCCTGTGATGGTAAAGCTGAGTTTTCAGCATCATTACTCCAGTCTTCAGTGTCACATATTTCAGAAATCATTCTATGACATTTTCTTATTACCAATGTTGAAAACTCTTTTGCTGCTTAATATTTTTGTGGAAAGCTATTATTCTTGTTTTTTCCAGCATGCTTTGATAAATAGAAAGTTAAAAATAACCTCATTTATTTGAAAAATTAAAAAAAAATATTTTGTAAACATTATAAATATCTTTGTCACTTCTAAGCAATTTAATGTGTCCTTGCTGAATAAAAGTATTACATTCTTTAAAAAAAAAAAGTACTGACCCCAAACTTAAAACAATAGTGCTGCAGAGGTTTGTATGCCAAAATGTTATTTCCATTATACAAGTAAAAGACTGACATATGCAAATTATAGCCAAAATAAATCATACATTTACTACTGATCAGGTTAAACTGTTCAGTTAAATGCAAATGATTTTCTCCTTCCTAAAATATCCCCCAATCTCTGGAAGTTTATAATATCATGGACAGCAGCTCCAGCAGTCACATGACTATCACTGACCCCAGGAAATCACTGCTATGTGTGACCACCGCCTAGGGGACCACAACAGGGCATGATGACACTCTCATGACTGCAAGTCCAGCCCTTCACACCATTAACACTTCAACAAACACAAAAGAAGGAAATCTTAATATGACTTCCCTTCAGGCTGATTATTAGATACATTGACCATCCCTCTGGAAATCATCGGTACATTACCATAACATCGAGGAATCTATCTTCAGGTTGACCTGACCCATATCCTCAAACCACAATGTCACTGTTAAAATTCAATGTTCCAAAAAGAGGTTTTCGGCCTGATGCCCTTTTTTGGTCCCCCAAACAACCTTTCAGTTATTAACATGATGGCAATTCAGTTATATTATTAAAATGTTCTTCACACAAAGAAGAGGTTTTTTTTGAGGAACCCAAAAGGGTTCATCTCTGGAATCAACGCATGGAATCAATTGGAATCCCTTTTTGAAACCTTTATTTTTAAGAGTGTTCCAAAAGGGGGTTTTCACAGAAATGCCATAGAAGAACCATTTTGGGTTCCTCAAAGAAACTTTCAGTGAACAGTTCTTAAAAGAACCACTTTTTCTTAATGTGAAGAACATTTTAATGATCTAAAGAACCCTATTCCACTATAAAGAATGTTTTGTCCAATGGAAAGGTTCCATGGTTGTTAAAACGTTCTTCAAGGAACCATCAATGCCAAAAAAGAAGCTTGATTTTTAAGAATGAGAGACTTGAGGAAACATGAGGCAGAAGATTCAGGGGCACAGATCCAGTTTCAGGAAGCTCTTAAGCTGTGGGCGCATTGAGCGCAAGCTGCCAGGGTCGACCCTTCACACCTGCAGGCCTAAAGACTGTCCATCTGCTGACCCATTAGGAGGTTCCCATGTCAAACTGAGACACTTCATTCACCTGCACCTCGTCAGGTGTGGTACACCGGTGCTCAGATACACCACCAACAACAGATGGGAGAAAATGTCCAGATTATCCTGATCTTCTCAGGATTGTGTTATTTTGCTGGTTTGATTGACACGCAATGGTCTCCACACCACCATCCCTTTGATTTGACCAAAGAAAGGGCTTCTGTAAGAGCCTCGTGCTCTCTGTGAGGATGGGTAATGTGCTTTAAGAGGCGTGAGGGGTCTGAATAAAGCCCGGGGCAGAGGGGATACTGCCAGCGGGGAGGAGAGCTGGAGGTGAGGATCCTGTGGGCTCCATTAGTGAGCAAGAGCTGTGGCTCTTTGTTGAAGCTCTGGGCAAGAGGACGGGACTCTCTGCGGGAGTCTCACTGCACTAGTCACGAAATACAACACAATAAACAACCCACTTCACAGGCATTATGGGCCGACGTGCGGAATAACAACAGCTTAATGTTAGACAATATATTGATCTTTGGCACTGACAGCCTACATTACATAAATCAAAAGCAAGAGTTCCTGAATCATTTGGTCAGATGTTGTTGTGTGTCGGATTAGCAGGTCCACATGGATTACGAACTCAAGAGAAAACACTCTGCAGAAGTGTCATTCTCAAATTTTGCAGTCACCTTTGGATGTTCATTTATTAAAAATATTGATTCATTTGATAAGGCTTTTAGCTACCAGTAAGCAGTGCCGATCCTAGACTTCTGGAGGCCCTACACAAAACTGTGTCGGCGGGGGGCGGGGGCAGTGAAGTGGGGTATGAGTGGTTATGAACGAATGAATGAAAAGCATTTGTCCGTGTTTCACTCCGTCTTGAATCGCGCTCGTGGAAAGCGCTTGAGAAACAGTGTCTCTTCTGCGGCTCGGGACGCTTTCAACTCGTTTTTTTAGTCTCGAGCAAGACTGTACGACATACACATTTCATGAGTTGACTGATTTTTACATAGAAAGGGTGAAAGCGCACCGTATTAAAAGAAATGATCATTCATGTTTTCATAACCACTGGCCAAATTCAAAAACTAACCTAAAATTTAATCATCTTTGAGAGCAAGGGGGCCCACCCTGGTATTTCGGGGGCCCTACGAAGCTTGCGTATTTTGTGTATAGGGAGGATCGGCTCTGACAGTAAGTCTGTAACACTCTCTGCATAAGGGTGTGAACACATTTACCTTTGTAAGGCAAAATTATGCCGGTGCATTAGGAATTTGATGGGTTTGGGTATTTCTACAGACGGACGTGTTCCCCACACATTTGTTTAACTTTGGACACAAATTGACCAACAAAAAACTACTTCGTTTGGAAATGACCCGAGTAAGCGGTGCTTCATGCATCGCTACACTGAATTGACCATCTTTGCCCATGATATTTTGCCGAAGTTTTGCTAATGTGACTGCACGTTTGCTTAAATCAATTCAGCAGATTTCCCTTATCAGTGCAGGAAATATATTTAGAAGCATGTATGAACATGGAAAGCAAGATATGGTAATTATAAGTTCATAAAAATAGCTCAACAGATCTAAATTAAAAAACATCCATGAGAGAGACTGTCAAGCTCACAGTGAGGATGTTCCAGAACAAAGAAATGTCTAGTATCTAATTAAATTTGTATATTCTCCACCATCCCATTTACATCTGCTTACAGTTCCTCCTCCATTTCCCTTTGTGATGCAAACCAGATAAGCTCTCATATGTTACATCCCAGCTAGGGCTGGGCACCAAATTGAATATTCACAATTTACGCTGATATAAAATTGTGAATATTGCAATGATTTTGAAGTTCATGACTCACAAGCATGAGGGGGTTAAAGCTAATAATGTCTGATCTACACTACCAGTCAAAGGTTTGGAGTCAGTAAAAACTGCTTTCTACTGTAATATTTTAAATGCAATTTATTCCTGTTCCTTTCTGTTACTCCAGTCTTCAGTGTCACATGATCCTTCAGAAATCATTCTAATATACTGATTTGCTGCTCAAGGAACATTTCTTCTTATTATCAATATTAAAAACAGTCGCTTAATAGCTTTGTAAAAACTGTGATACACTTTTTCCAGGATTTTTGGATGAATATAAAGTTCAAAAGACCAGCATTTATTTGAAATAAAAACCTTTTGTAACATTGTCTTTACTGTGACTTTCAGTCAGTTTAATGCATCCTTGCTGAATAAAAGTATTAATTTCTTAATACTGTTAATGTCTTTCAGATTCCAAAGTTTTGAACAGTGTAAACATCAGTAGCAATAAATGGTCCTACAGTTTGATTTACAGATCTGAAATGGCATCAGTATCCACCTAAACTAATAATCTAGGCATTTGCATGAGGAGGAAGATGTTGAATAAGAAAAACCCTGGATGAAAAAACATTAAAAGTGGTTTGTTGACTGCAGTGGATTCTTTTTGGGGAACATCATTGGAAATCCCAGCCAAACCAACATATATTTTGACTGATTTCACGAACAATGTTTAAAGTTCCATCAAGTTCTTTGTTTTATTGAACTGAAAACTAACAGGTGTTCATATTATTCACTCTGTATGCTGTTCCAAAAAATGCCTTTCAACAAAGAAGCAAATCCAACAGGCATCCTGAAAACTCGCCAGAAAATCAGTTTAGGTCCTGTTACAAAATACGTAGAAAAAAACAGCGAGGGCTAACAGTTAAGACACAGAAGCCTGGATTATTTTTTTAGTAGTTTGAATGTGGTGCTTTGTACCACGGAGTCCTCAAAGAGGTCTGAAGAAGCGATGCGGTGGTCCATAGTGCATAGGCATATTGAAGTCCAAGTTCAGGTTACGTGGGTTGTAATTTACTGGGGGGAAGTTGGGCAACTGGGGCACGTAGGGGGCTGGAATGGGCTGAAGGAAAACACGCTGCGGCCCGGGCAACATGACCTGGGGGATGAGCAGGGGGGCACGTACGGCCTGAGGTGCTGCGTTAGGGGCCTGCGGTGTAACCCGAGGACGCTTCGCTGGGATGGGCTCAGGGGGAGGTCCCAATCTCTTCCCTGTGCTTTCTGAGGGAGACATTACATAATATCATTAGAAACCACTCAGGTTTAGGAGGCAGACTCAAGTTGTCCAGCTGAGGAACACTGACCTGACTGACTGGTCGTCTTATTTAACTCCGCTTCACCTTCTTTCTGAATCTCCTGAATGATTCGCTCATCGTCTTGCTGTGGATTGAAAAAGACACAGAAAGTGAAAGGGGGAGAAGTAGAGAAAACAAAAAAGCCTTTCAAAAGGGCACAGCAATTAGGCTCTCCGGTTACTGTTCAATCATGTGAAAAGACCAGCGAACCCCGCCAGAAACAACTTGATGCCAATGTCCTCGTCAGACCACAGCCTGGACGAAAATGAACTTGGGAGGAGTCCAGTTCATCGGTCAAACACAAAACAGCTCAAGTTCACCAGTCAGCCTGGTGCACGGTGCCAGGTGATTAGGCACGGCTCTGAAAGGAGGGGTAGTTGCCAGCGGGACTGCTCCCTGACTGCGCTCTTCACACAGAAACACCATTCAAATGCCTTAATCGGATAATTAGTGGAACTCCTGGATCAACCGGAAAGGGATTTCTCACTCATGCTCACTGCTTAGGGATAGTTTCCCCCAAAATAACAATTCCATCATCATGCACTCATCCTCAAGTTGTGCCAAACCAAAAATGTATTGTTGCCACAAAACAACAAAAGGAAGAGAGCGAGCAGAATGTCAATTCTTTCTGATGGTGAAAATCAGGGACAAAGACTAGCTCTTCAGTTACACATCGTTCATGGTACATATGAAGTTTGAACCAAAGAAGTTTTATTTCTCATTCTTCTTGTATGATTACTTCTTCAGGATTAGGGCTGGGCAATTTTTTTTTCAATCATGACTTTGGTCTCTAACAAATATGAAAACAAGATAATTGAGATTGATATTGGGCCACATTCCATTTCACAATGATGCTTTTGTGTTATAAATCCAGTGTAGCCCTTTCCTTTACAGTGGGCTGCTTTCACCTCTCCCTAAAAGCCCAAATATATTATTTATATAATAATAGAAATAGAATACAAACAAATAAATATAAATATATATATATGTGTGTGTTTTGTTTTTCAGTTGAATTGTATTTGAAATCCACTATTAAAAGGTTTATTTTTAAAAGTATATAAATGAATGATGTTTCCAAATCAATAAATAATAGATATTGCCCAAAATAAATTTTTTTCGAGTTTAAACAAGCAGCCTCAATGTGGAGTACTTTTAGGTGAACTCAATTCATAATACATAAATTACAAACATGAATTAGAGTTTAAATCTAGGGTGTAAAAAAGAGGAACATTCTGCTAGATAACTTAATTAATAAAAATTTAAAATAAAATTAATAAGAATATGCTTAATGAGGATAAGTATATGATTAGATTTTCGTCATTAAAATCTAATATAATATTTGTGTATTTTACCCATCTACTAAGAAGGTATCAATAACAACCTTTTATGATTAATAAATGGTAAAATTAACAGCATGAATTGAATAATGAATGAGCACTTTGTGCTTTAGTCATGGACTGCTGAGTGCTACATCTTTAGCACTCAGTTGGCTATTATATAATATGCAGCTAATGTATGACGGTTGACTGTGGTAGCTGCAGTATTCCTGCAGTAGAGACCTCTCAGCACTCCTAATCCATCAACACGCATGAGAAGCAGCATGCTCTACTCAAGTACCTCTCGTATGTTATACTCTCAAAGAGTCCTGTATACAAAGCCATTACACTCACCTGGTGTTTATTCTAAGACTGAATCACTCTTATTACAAATAATCTATCAATGCAACACAGGTTAGAGCTGTTAACATATTACAATTTATTCTCTCAAAAAATAATGCAATTAAAATGTAAATGAACTGTTTTTAATGCTTTTGTCTGTTAATTATAAAACAAATTAAGTAAAAAAATTAAAAATATAATAATATTTAAAATAAAAGCAAGAATGAAAATCATGTAATTTAATCAATTAACAGCTCCAAACACATTCCAAAATGAGGGTCAAAAAGTGTCAGCAAGTATGTCATGTAAAAGGAGTGTTCAACTGAGCGCAAATATATGTAAAGACAGACTTCTGTCCATATTAGACAGAACTGTTAACGACGTCGGCGAACAAGAGGGAGAATGTGAGTGGTGTGTGCTGCTCAGGCAGCCGTCAAAATAAAAGTCCCACCTCGAATGCATCGGCCAAACAGAAAAACTTATCAGCCGATGCCGATATTTGAAACATGCCAAATATCGGCCGATATATATCGGCCTTGGCGTATTATTGTACAAAACATAACCGCACATACAACAACCAGAAAATATAAATATGAAATGCAGCATTGCTAGCACGTCAGCTGGTAGAATGTACTGATGTGAATGTGTGGTTTTCGGTGTTGTATGATCCTATATTGTATGTGTTAGAGTGTACTAGGTGGCTTGCAGCATTGCTACATGGTTGCCAAGGTATTTTTAGTGTTGCTATGCGTAATTCTTAAATGCAGCAAAAGCGGAAGAGCGCTACTTGTTTGAAGCGCGCTGCACGGACCGTTATTAGCTTGGCACAAAAGACAGCACTGCATGACCTCAGAACAAATGTGTTTACTCGCTGATTGGTCTCGATCACGTGACTACTAAACAGTGCTGCAAGATCTAGTAAAAAGCATTCGTTTGGCACAGAGGTCTCCGACACGCACACCAAATGTCACCCTGATTTTAACTAGTTTAAAGCCAGATGAAACCGTGCTTACATTCTCTACAACACTGACACTGAAATAACTAAATCCCGTAGTGCCATTTTAGATAGCATAGAAACTATATTTGTTACTTTTTAAAATGGTAGTGCCGTGTGTAGTTTTACCTGTAGTTATCATGATCTAAATGTATGACACTATGGAAGACCAAAGGTGAATTTTAATAAGATTAGAGTTTTACCTCAGTAAGAATATTCAAATTCTACCCTTTAAAAACGAGGTTAAATTTTTTTTTTTTTTTTTTTTACAGATGTTACTGTTTGTGTTAATGAAAATAAATTTGCATCTGCATCCCAACTCAAGCTACTGCTGGTGCCACTGGTCTCAAATGTTAGTCATACATATATATATATATATATTTATTTATTTATTTATGTGTGTGTGTGAGTGTGTTGCAATACTAGAAATTGCTAAATTAAGGCGCGACCACTAACATGTAGGGTCATATAAAACAGGTAGAGAAGAAAAGACGTGTGCTAACTGCAAAAATTTAAAATTGATTTAAATAAATGAATAATTAAATAGTACAGTACAGTACTACAGGGATTTGGAAAAAAATTAATAGTGTAACTTCATAGAAACTATTTTCCAAATAAAATCTACATATTTATAATAATTTTCAACTGTATAAACTTGGTGTCATACATGAAACTATATAGCTGTTTTTTTTTATTTTTGAATAGGAGTTCCTCGCAATAGGATGATCATATTTGGGGCATCTAGAAGTTAAACAAGGTCACTTCCCATTTGAGATTTGGGTCCCTTGATATGAGGCACTAACCTCTTTTAATTCAATTCTATGTGATCTTTTGGCCATTTTACTGTCCAAGAAGTCAAAATATTAAGTCTGTTTCCTTTACAAACAGCATGATTTGAACAATTAATGATGAGCCTAGAATAAACAAGTGTTACATGCATGTAAGTCTAATAAGTTAGAGGTTTAATAAATGTAATAGGTTAGAGGGTTATTCACATCCCTAAATGCAATGCTATGCGAGAATGACCAATACCTTGCCTTTGCAAACAATACTAATAAAGGAACGACCAGGGCCCAAAATATGACTGTCGACAGCAAAAGGCTGTAGAATTGTTAATTAGAATTACAAATAACAATAATAATAAACTAATCTAAACTGTCTGACATAGCGGTTTACTTTTATAAAATACCAGAAAGCAGCTAGCGCAGACTGAGGGTGAACAGCTCCCTGCCCTCCACTCTGGATGTGATTCGTCATCTGTCTGGTTGCCTAGGAACAACATTTTCATCTGTTCCATTTTAGCCATGCCTGCCCACAATGCTTTGCCTTTCAGCTGACTGGAAAGGACATCTGAGTGCAACATGCAGCTAAACCTCTACATTCAGCGCATGAAGACCATGTAAACGCCTACGCATTTCACAGCCACACAACTGGCTATTAAATTAGGATGTACTTAACACTTCTACATTTGCTACAGTCTGTTAAAGACTGTAGCCAAGTAGAATATTTCCCAAATAGCCAAGCTGCATGTATTTTTAAATAAATATTAGCCGTTTCATTCAGTGATAGAGAAGCGGCACATGTGGCCACTATCCACTGAGAGCTCTCCAATCCCGTAACCCATTGTTGCCTGCTAACAGTCCCCATGGTAAATACCATTAGCATAAATAATTAAAGATAAAGCTGAATATTAATGACAGTGACAGATGATAAATGACAGCTTAGTGTGATGCAGAAGCCCTCAGAACAATTGCTCTTGCTCCCGGGTGTCATCTTAAGTGGGAAACATACCTATATGATGAACTACACTAGCAAAGAGGCTTCCTCAGAAATATATTTATGAAATCCAGCCTCAGGCGGCATGTTGTAAAAAAACCTAAATCATCATTCATCAGTATTGTTGTGGAAAAAAAGCTGTACCAGAAACTATAGTGGAAATGGTGAATGATGCAAAGATCAGGCCAGATAATAGCCATGCAGCATGAGCAAGGAGACATGAGGAGGTGTGACCTATAGTACCACAGTAATGTACTGCCCCCTAGTGGAACACAACAGCATAGCATGGGAGGGCCAACACCATTTAACTGATAAGAGTTTTAAGTCTTTGAAAAGCATTTCATTTTACAGATATCATTCTCATATTTGAAATAGATCATGGTCAGACTAGACTACAACAATACCTATTTCTTATGTTTGGTCATAAAAATATTTCATTACATTATTTTCTAGAACCAAAACTAGGGTTTATTTAATAATCAATTTATTAATTAAAATTCTTTACTAAAAACCCATTTCAAGAGATAATACCTAGTTATGTTCCAAAAAATAAAATTAAAATTTGTATTTATCTGAAAAAAGTTTAAGCTTAATCAATTAGGTTAAATCTTGTTTATTTAATAATTAACACTCAAAAACAAGTTGCATATATAAACATTTAATTTGAACATAAGGTAGGTTATATCAACTTTTAATGATAAACATGTTTCTACTTCAATTCATTGTTAAAATATAAACGTTTAAATGGTGGCTGTAATAATAATAAAAAAAACTTAATTTCATGACAGATTTATTCAAACATTTAACATTTAAAAATGAAGTAAATAAACTAAGTATAAATCTAAGGATAAAAGTAAAAATATAATATGTAATATAGTGCCTATATTTAAAATGCCCCTATCTAGAGTCATTTCTTCTAGCTAATTTCGTCTAGCTAAAATAACTAATATATATATATATATATATATTAGTTATATTAAGTAACATCACATTAAATAATATATTTATTATAAACATATTTTAGGTATATTTTATACATCAAAAAGTAGCAATTTGCAGATTATGAATTACTAACTGCTTATGTCATTATTTCACTTTTTAAAACAAATTTAAAAAGTGATTCTGAAAGTTTGAAACAAATTAAAGAGGCTAAATGATCTTTTCTTGATATGGATTCATGAGTTTATATCACTGAATGACTGCGGCTCTCAGTTTAAGTGACTCTCACAGTCAGGAGTGTGAACACACACTGGTACCTCCGTTTATATACACGACTAAAAATACAGCGGTGACATCACACTGACATCATCACTTTAAACATCACTTCCTGGTACAAAGTATAGCTTGCAAGGCCAGGCTGACACTTCCTGATCAGCAGGGCGCACACTCTGGAAACGGGGCGGAGTCAGTCTCAGATTCACACAGGTCGACCCTGTTATGCAACAGTTCTTATCGGTGTTGGCAAACACCATAGATTCCTTCAAAGCAAGTGTATGATTTATGGAGCTTATGAGCAACCAAAGAAATGTACAGCCCCGTTAACATTACTCTTTCATGATCAACAAGCTGTCATCTCACCCTTTCAGCAAAAAGTACAACAGAACTTTGTTTCACATTTCACAGTGCCATGAATCACAGTGCTAAACGGACAGCATGCAGTGAAGGAAAGTGACTTTGCAGATGTCATTTATCACTAAAATACTGTTTCACGTGAGCCACAGGAACCTTCTAACCACACAGGATGCATGTAGCGTTCATCTGCACCTGCATAAGGGTCTGTTTTGTGAATTAAAGATAGAAAATAGTTGACGTCTAGCATAGCGATCAATGTACCACAACAAACTGGAAAAACAGCTTATGTGACGAGAGGAAAACGGCTTTAACGGCAAGTCTTTATCTCAACAAAACAAGCCCAAGTTGACAACTGTGGTCACGCCACATTCTTGTAACATAAATCTGATTCACCAAAACGAACAACCCCTTCTTTCCTGTTAATCGCTGTGTGCAGACCTCTCATTTAAGATGAAACCTTATAACCCGAAACCACAGCTAAAGGTAGTCACGCTAGTTTTATCTTGACTGAACATATTTCTGTGTAAATTTAGTCCATTCATCTGTTAGACTCAGCTTTCATATCCTCCTCAGATGGAAAAGCCACGAGCATTCATTGTTTCTTAATTCTTTGCAGTGGTTGAGAATTGTATACAATCATAAACATCAGAGCCATCTAAAACAATCAATAGGCCTGTTCTAATGAGCGAGTGAGAGATGTAACAAAACTAAAATGCTTCCATTATAATCAATAAGACGTAAACATGGATTTATTCTCCAGTCTAGACAGTTTCATTGATTAGACGAGAGCATCCGCGAACAAATCCCTTACTTGCTCTCATCTGTCAAATATAATTTCGTAATTGCATAAACAATTATGAACAATACAGCATCATGTATTTATGCATTGCTTAATCCAAAGAGCCAAAGCGCCATTCACACAGATTGCATTTAAAAACATATGAGACGCAGTGAAAAGGAATAAACCTCCACAAATCAGTGACGTGTTTTATAAAAGTTTTAACTGTTTTAACCTTGCATGGCTTTCTATCAGTGTTGGGAGTAACGCATTACAAAAGTAATAATATTACAGTAGTATATTACTTTCTGCTAGAGATCGACCGATATATCGATTTACCAATATTTTTCCCGATATGTACGCATTTTACCATAATCGGATATCGGTTTTGTAATATCGGATTCACCGATAAATGCCGCCATCTTGTGGGCGTTTTGAGAATTGCGCGCAGGATCACCATTTCAGCGAGTCTGAGGGGAGACGATACAACAACAACGGCGTGCAGGTACTTGATATAGTTGCTATAGTTAGTAAACTTTATTTAACATAACAGCCATTTATGCACAAATTAGATGCATTATATAAATGCCTGATATGCAGTTTATGCAGTTTGGCTCTAAGAAATAGAGACCAACTCACGGAGTCACGTAAGATAATCCGTCAAGTCCTCTCCCAATAAAGACGTAACATTGCATGAGTCCTGTCCTTTATTTATTTTCTCCATTTGAAAACATTAGACATTCTACATTTATTTTGCATATTGTTAATATTAGTGTTGTTGCTGTTGATGCTTTTTATAAATAAAATGTTTTTTATTGTTGTAGTATAAAGATTAAATTTAACATGAAAGACTGCTAATTTTCAACACTTAAAAAAAATGATGGCTGAAAAGAGGAAAAACCAAAGTGAAGTATGAACTTACTTCACTCAGTCATTTATTTACTTTATAACAGTAAATAAATATCGGTTCTGCATATCGGTTATCGGGCACATAAACATGCAAATAATTGGTATCGGTTATAAAATATCAATATCGGTTGATCACTACTTTTGCTGTAACGCAGTAATATAACGCATTACTAATAAAATCTGGGTAATATTATTACTTATTACAATCCCAGTAACGCAAGTTATTAAGTGGTGAATTTACCAACACCGCAAAACAGCACCAGAGAATAAATTCCGCGGGTAAAATGGTTTGTCTATTTCCTGTTGCTGGAACTAGATGGTTGAGGTGACTGCAGAGACGGATTCTACATTTGTGAGATGGACACACTCCTGTTATTTTTAGTTAATCTGAGAAAAGGATAAGAATGCATAGTCAGGTGCAAAATGTGCGACACCAAACTCTCAATATGGAGAAATAGCACGAGTTATCGGAGAGAGCTGCGGGGTTGGAGAAGAGAAAAAAGGCGGCGGACGAGCGCAGACAAGCAACAAAAATAAGTT
The DNA here is from genome assembly GCF_001515645.1 of Sinocyclocheilus grahami. Lineage (NCBI taxonomy): Eukaryota > Metazoa > Chordata > Actinopteri > Cypriniformes > Cyprinidae > Sinocyclocheilus > Sinocyclocheilus grahami. The sequence continues at coordinate 3,747,324 of NW_015505216.1, read as the reverse complement.
TAACTAAAAATAACCATATTTGTTTTTATTAAATCATAGTCTATAAAATGAATGAATATGTGAAATATTTGACTTAAATAGCCTAATTAACAGATTAACAAAACGAAAGGAAAAGACTGAGACATGCTGCTGAGTTTGGTTCATAGGCTATTTGTGTGGCGCGGCGCTCTACGAAAGTCCACGGAAAGGAAACCGAGATGATAGAAATAAAGTAAACATTGCAGTTTCGAATGATCTGTATGACCAAAAATAACGAGTAATAATGAGTATTTTTGTTGTTGTTTGTTTCCGCTGTTCGATCGCGCCGACGCCTCACGCACACACATAAAGCATTGCAAACGTTGCAGCCTGTTCATTATAAGAATAAAATACAGTCAACCAAACATCTAGATACACTGGTTAATTTAAATAGTGCGTACTGTGTAGTTACAATCCGTGCCGTTCAGCCTGAGCTCGCGCCAAACACACATTTGCTCATGTGAAGAGGATGTTTTTTAAGCGCGTTAAATAAACCTGGTTTACATAATAAATAATAGTTTTGCATTCAAATACATCGCAAATATGGACACAATTAATTGGACTAATGCCGAATGAGAAAGGTAGGCTGCGCGAGAACGCCATTTGCTTTCAGTTTCGCATTGAATTAGCCTCATTCGTTTTGGCTTGTTTAGCAACTTATATTTTTCATTCTTGTTTTCTTCTGAAACCGTTCAAAATAGCCTATAGGCTAGGTATTGTGTTTATTCTTTGTATATTATAACATTTCGCTTTATTTACCTGTATTACATTTATGAATGTAATAATGCAGTTTGTGCTTATCTGGGTTTAATCTAAACTAGGCTACAACGTAACATTATTGTAGACCTATACCGGTATCTAAATATGATTTTATGCTATATAGACCTACCGCATTACCCTCCACTGGATGTAGAATGAGCAGTAATAAACTACATTTTGGCATTTTGTAATACTTGTGGATATTTTGGTGAGAGTAACTCAAAAGTAGTGTAACGCAGTACAATTCAGAGACAGTAATATTGTAATGTAACTAATTACTTTCAAAAGACAGTAACTAGTAATATATAATGTATTACATTTTGGAAGTAACTTGCCCAACACTGTTTTCTATACATCTCTTCTGTGAGACGCTAGTGCAGCAGTCGTACTTGTCCGTCTAAAAAATGCACTGAATATGCGTTCTGTGTGAATGGCTTGGTTTCGGTTTTAACCTAATCAAGATCTTCTCCGCATTGAGCTTCTATATTTCTCTAATATTTTTAATGCATAACACAGCAGCGGCGCGTCTCGTGGGCTAGACTAACAAAACATTAAAATGCAACAACGTCACTTACATCATCACTGCATCTCGCGCGCCACTGATAACGCACTCCTAACATTCAAATGCAAATGTTTATTTTAAATTCGACAAATATTCATTCTTTATTCACAATCTCCTCATCACAGGTAGGCACAGCAATAATTTCAGTTCGTGTTTGTGTGTGCTGTCTGCGTCACTCATAGACCCTGTCTATATCGAACAATTTTTCTATCGATATCGAAGAAGGTGTACCGTCGATAAATATCGATACCGTTTTATCGCCCAGGCCTATGTTAGAGGATGTTAAACTATATATAAGTTAAAGTAAATATATATTTAAATATGGCACTATCGAAAAATCTTGGACTTGCATGCTGCTGCTGTCTATCAAAGCAAATCTCAGACACATCATGGATACATGGAAAATAAACAGTGCAAACAAAAGCACCCCAATTGAGCCACAGAGTAGAGAATGCTGGCAGATCTGCATGTGAAAACCACAGCTAACACATCTAATCACTGTGAGAAAAACAGCATTTTTTGAAATGTACAACCCTAAGAAAAATAAGAAAAAATCTGGGTCAAATATGAACTGTACCACATTTCAAATTTGAAGTATCTGGGTCCAGCCAATGAAGGTTCATGATCCACAACAAGGGGTGGGGCCACAGAGGCAGTGGAGAGGGGAAAGTGTGTCAGTTATACAACTTCATCTTTACCGAGGGAAAAGAGTGAAGAGAAGGCCAGAGTAGAGGAGAGGACGTCTCCTCACCACTAAAGACAGGAACTTGAGGGCACACACCACCACAGACAAGGAAAAAGACAGGAGGGAAAAAACTTGTGCTGAAACATGAGCACTGAAGTCGTTAACGGGGGAACTGAGATTCCAGAGTTTTCTACAGACGACTGTTCTTACCATGGACAAATGTGAGCTAGACAGCTGCAAAAATCTCCATAAACAATAATCCGAAATGGGAAGACATCACCCTCTGTATTTAGAGTAGAGGTCCCTCAATAGGTTATTTTTTATTTTAAAATGGTATAATTTAGGGCTAGTAACATTATATGGAACTGTAACAAACATGAAGTCGTCCAGTCATTTTAATAAGTATGCATGTGATTGGGAATTTTGCGCAAAGGGTTTTGCGAAAGATTTCCCCATGCAGATTTCACAGTGTGTGTTTTTTTTTTATTCTTGATGTTTTTGTTTTTATTATGATAGGACAGTCTGGAGCTCACAGGAAGTGAAGTGGAAGAGAGAGGGGGGGGGCAGGATTGGGAAAGGTCCTCGAACTCGGGACGCCTGTAGCTCTGTACAACAGCTTTCTACAGACGACTGTTCTTACCATGGACAAATGTGAGCTAGACAGCTGCAAAAATCTCCATAAACAATAATCCGAAATGGGAAGACATCACCCTCTGTATTTAGAGTAGAGGTCCCTCAATAGGTTATTTTTTATTTTAAAATGGTATAATTTAGGGCTAGTAACATTATATGGAACTGTAACAAACATGAAGTCGTCCAGTCATTTTAATAAGTATGCATGTGATTGGGAATTTTGCGCAAAGGGTTTTGCGAAAGATTTCCCCATGCAGATTTCACAGTGTGTGTTTTTTTTTATTCTTGATGTTTTTGTTTTTATTATGATAGGACAGTCTGGAGCTCACAGGAAGTGAAGTGGAAGAGAGAGGGGGGGGGCAGGATTGGGAAAGGTCCTCGAACTCGGGACGCCTGTAGCTCTGTACAACAGCTCTGTATGTCGGCGCTCTTCCCACACATGCTTTTATCGGCATCGACTTTAGTTATAATATGTACCCTCAGGGGTAAGTAAGGTACAAAGGTGTAACTTTTAAAAAGGTACTGCCCCAGTGACAGCTTTTGTACCTTTTTTCTGAGAGTGAACCAACAAAAAGCTGCTTGGTTTGAAAGTGACTTATGTCTTAAGCTGTGTTTCGTACACTACTGACAAATTTGGCCACCGATTTAGCGCACCGTTAGCGCACCTTAACAATAATAGTAAGACTCTCAATGATGAAAGTGATGAGAAACAGTCTACTAAGAACAACAACAATGAATTTTACTTAAGGGGAAAACAGAAGTGTCTATTTCTACAGAACTGCAATGTACAGTCATATGGAGTTCTGAAGAAAATGCAAAACAAACAAATAAAATGAAAAACGAGATATTTAAGATTATTCCCCATTTCTAGATCACACATTTTGGACACTGATCATGCATAAAACTTTGCACATATATAAATTATTGGTCAAGGACATTAATTAATGTTTTTGTGACCGGTGTTTTATTGACATACAAAGGTGATGGTTCATAGACCAACCCTTTGAAACCTACATACTTTCAGTTACCAGCTCAGATGTTTAACCACTAAGCCACAGCACTGTACACATTTTACTATAATTGACCATTTATCAGGTGGTTGACATTTTATACAGATTATCTACCCAAGAACTTTATTCCCTAGAAGCACGGCTTTGGAAAAGTCCTCATAATGCCGGCCAAGTCAAGCACTGCTGTGCACGAGAGCCCAGTTCTCCATCTCGATAGAAATGCCATGCTGAGCCAGAAAGAGGAAATGAAAGTGGGTCACATTATGAAATCAAACCACACAACCGTTCTCAATTTCCCCCCGTCCAGTCCTGTGACTCCACCAGGAGGAAGACGGATAGGAGGAGAAAATGGAGGTCCTGCCTGATGGCACACTTAATCTATCGGCTGTACCGAGAGGAAGGCCAACGACGTGGCCGTTTGAGTGGCTTCCCGCGCCCCCCTCTCCTGCCCTGCTGTGAGCTGCTGCAGAAGGGGTTTAGCCGTGTAATCAGCAGCAGATGTGGGGCGGAATAAAACTTCTTTGGCATCATAGAACAAGAGCGCCACCCAATGGACAACAGGTATATGACTGAAAACACAAAAGTACTGTTGCATTCCTGATGGCAGGATATTAAAAGGGAAACGCCTACCATCATCTTCCCTTTCACATCAGTAAGACTTGCCCAGACAATAATCAAAAAAGATATATAGAGAATAATTGCCAATAGACCACTGAATGATTAATAATAAATGAACTAATGTGCCATTACATCTCTGGTATCATGCACTAATTTTCAATAAATCAATGGTCCATGTTCCATTATTCCACTCACATACACACACAAAATTACAAACACAAATACAAAGTCTGACCACACAAAACCAGGGAGCCAGAGACCACTGTCTTAATTAATTGAAATGCTAGAAATACACACAAAAGCAACTGTTTCCCTCAATAATAAGAAAATACTTTCTTTGTGCTGTTTCTATTAGTGCTGTCGTGATTAATCGCATCCAAAATAAAAGTTTTTGTTTACATAATATATGAGTGTACACTGTGTATATTTATTATGTATATATAAATACAAACACATGCATGTATATATTTAAGAAAAATATGTTATGTTTATAAAGGAAATATATTTATATATAATATAAAATATAAATGTATATACACATGTAAATATTTTCTATATATATACTGTATGTGTGTGTGTATTTATATATACATAATAAGTATACACAGCACATATACATACAGTATATTATGTAAACAAAAACTTTTATTTTTGGATGCGATTAATCGCGATTAATCGTTTGACAGCACTAGTTTATATTTAAATTGATCAAAACTCAGTTTCTGTTAATAAAGTCTGAAAACAAGCAGCAATCTCATAATTACAGCAGAAATATTTAAGCCATTGTGGGGGCCTTTGAATATTGTGTTGGACAGTGAGGGGCCTTCAGGTCAACTCCTAACCACTAAACAAAAAGACATACTAAATACTCAACTGTTTGCAAATATCTGGCAATTTCACAAGAAACCTTTTCTCCTGACACTATAAGACAAAGTCATGTGGGAAATGGTCTGCTTCAAAATGACAGGAACTCAAAACATACTTTACATTAAATTACAATGTATGTGTACGTACACCCTCAGCTTTCATGATGTTTGAAAGGCACTCGCGATCACAGCCCTCCCACATGCGCTTATTACTTTAAAAGTGATGGAGGGACAAGCGGAGATAGAGAGAGAAATGGAGGTTGAAAGATGAATGGAAAGATAGCCCTGACAAACTGCAGGCGGCTCTAGCATTCCTCTCAGGCCTGTTGAGAAAGTAGCTGTGGGTTCAGAGTCCTTGACATGATCCGCCTGCCAGCTGAAATACACTAACACACAGACGGACTGACAGCTCTCTGTGTCCTGGCACGGCCTGATACATTCCTCACAGCCCAACACTGATAAGACTCGAGACAAAACATCAAATATACTTGTAACCAGTGTTGGAGAAGCTACCATGAAACTTGTCAAGTTACAAACTACCCTTGGACATACTACAAGCTACTAACAAAAAGTAGGTGACAATATTAAACCTACCTAAGGGGACATCCCCGGTCTCAAATATACACTTTTGACTAATATTTTTTCATGACTTCTAATAATCATCTTATATCAACTAAATGCAATTTTTCCTGTGATGGCAAAGCTTATTTTTTTTATGTTCAGCATAATTACTCCAGTCTTCAATATCACACGTTCCTTCAGAAATCATTCTAAATATGCCGATTTGCTGCTCAAAACACATTTATTATTATCATTATTAAGGCTGAAAACTACTTAATATTTTTGTGGAAACCATGATAAAATTTTTTTGACATATTTCGATTAAAAAGTTCAAAAGAACAGCATTTACTTTTTTTTTTACTTCCTAAATCTTTTGTAATATTATTAATATCTTTACTGCTACTTTTGTCAAATTTAATGCATAAGTATTATTTCTTTGCTAGTTTTAAAGCATCACGTTGTTATATTTACCCAAATGGGAACGTTTTGCCTCACGCTTTAGCAGTGGTTCTCAACAAGGAAGCTGGGGACCATTTTACATGACTTTACCATGACTTAAGAATTTAGTAAGTTTAGAGACTTTTCCAGAACACCCTAATATTTCCAGGTTTTCCATGACAAAGGAAACCCTGGAACAATGCTGACCATTCTCAGGGTTGACACTTTTTATGTTCCATGAAACTTGAATTTATAAAACGGATAGTTCCGGTCCTTGATTCTGATTGGCTGAGACGCGTTCGAAGCTGTTGTAAATTACTCTACAAACATACACCTTTGTTTACTTCTGTGTGTTGCTCGGCAACCACTTTGTTGCAACCACAACTGTTTCTGAGGAACTACATTGTTTGGTGGAAGAATACTGTTTTTATTAATATCATTACACTTTTATTTTATCTGTTTTATTCTGTGAAGCCTTACTACGTATATGGAATAACCGTTTTATTAAAGCAATAAGCCCCAAGAAGCCGTGGTTTTACAGTGAATCTATAACAGCTAAGGGGGTTTTAGGCACTCCTCTTCGCGTCGTGCCTAACAACGCCCCTTAGCTGTTATAAATTCACTGTAACCACGGCTTCTTGGGGTTTATTGCTTTAATAAATACAACTAAAAAAACTAGAACACACCCAAAAATTTAGTGATAAACAGCAACATTTAGCATATTAATTTACTATTACACACTATTTACTAAACACACACCAGTGAATCATTTTTCAGTTGTTGTAAAAAAGAAGGTTATTACTGGAAAAGTTCATCATTTTAAAAACAGCTAAGCTACTATGACACTACTGAAAAATATATTTACGCTAGTATCTCCTTTCAGCAGCTACTTGCGACAAACACTTGATACAATTCAGTCTGTTTTCTGAAACCTTGCTTCTCAAGAGCACAACAGGTTGTGATTTGTGATTCATATCCCAAAGGTACAAGCCTAATTTTCCCTGTTATCATTTCCAAAACATCATGAGGCAGTGATATCCAGGAATACTGATTCATCTAGTTCTGCTGAACTTCCCTGACCCTGGTTAAGCTCTGTTTAGGGTTCGGAGTGCTGAATATTTATAGCAAGACAAGATTAATTGCTGTCTCTGTTCTTGCCCTGACCTGACTGATTCCAGCAAAGCAAACCCTGCCAATGAAAAAATACCATTAGTTTCACATACTCTAGCATGGTTCATTATGGGGCCTCAAACTGCAAACCACAGACTCTGCTGACCTTTTCCACGGGCCTATGGCGCCACCAAGTGACCACTGTGGGGCTCAGAGATACAGAGGTGGACAGAGGAAGAGACAACTGATCCAGAACGTGATAGTACTTTCATAAAGAGATCACTGCAACGATTGAACTACACATACACACTAGTGTATCCAGGCAAACAGACTAACCTTTCTGCAGCGTGGGTTTGGGCAACTGAACAGAGAAATGTCTTTATCCAACAGTGCTGGGAAGTTACAAAATGGACACCTTGAAAAGAAAGTGAGGAAAAATAGTGTTGTTAGGATTTATAATGATGAATCATTTTAATCTCAAGTTTGTATAATTTTACATTTTTTGAATTCTGTTTCTCTATCGCATGGCTTTCAAACAGTTGAAATATAAAGCACTATATGGACTACTTGATGTGGATTACTTTTTTGCCTTTTTGGAGCTTGACAGTTCCAGCTATAATTAACTTTCCTTGTATGGAAATGAGCAGTTTGGGCATTCGTCAAAATATCTCTTACTTTGTTCCACAGATAAAGAAAAGTAATATAGCTGTCTCTCAACACGTTTAACTAACCTGACCAGTTCATCAGCACAGGTGGCTGCTACGGCCTCCTCTGCCTGTCTCTCGTAATATTTGCACAGAATGTTTTCAGGTAAAACCTTCTCCAGCTCACTGGTAGGGAAGGAACAGGTGCAGCTCCAATCCATACAACTCAACTCCGACTGCAAACAAACAGAAAGAATCCTTGTTAATACCAAAGTACACTGTAACCGTAAAATTCAATGAGTGCTTGCACTGAGAACCTACACTACCGCTAAAAGGTTTGGGGTCAGTAAGATGCCTTTTTTTTTAAATATTACGTTGATCAAAAGTGACAGTAAAGACATTCAGAATGCTACAAAAAACTAATCAAATTAATCAATTAATTAATTGAACTTAAATCAATTATGTTCTTTTCAATTCATCAAAGAATCTGGGAAAAAAAGTATCATGGATTCCCCCAAAATATTAAGTGTTTTCAACACTGACTATAATAAGTAATGTTTCTTGAGCAGCAAATCATCATATTAGAATGATTACTGAAGGATAATGTGACACTGAAGACTGGAGGAATGATGCTGAATATTTAGCTTTGCTATTACAGGAATAAATTAAATTTTAAATAACATTACAATATAAAACGTTCAAATGCAATAGCTTTTACAGTATTTATTACCCAACTCTTTTAGAGAACTACAGACCGGTTTCCCTTCTACTTTTCATCGCAAAAACACTTGAATGACAGCTCTTTTCACCACAAGCCTATTTCTTTGGGTTATTTCAGGAGGAACCATTAGAAATAAATGGAAGTGAGCCGTGTTAAGTACCTCAGCCATTTCCTTGGCTTTCTGCTCGTAGAACTGCAGCTCTTTCACGAGCGATGGCTCCAGTGTAGTCTCGTTACCACGGCTCCATCTTCGATTCTTCTCCAGAAAGTACATCTTTCTCTCCAGTTTAAAAGAACCTGAGATGAACGAGACACAATGAGCATTTCACTGTTTACCAGGTTTTATTTTGCGTTGAAAGAAAGAATCATATTATTGCTCTTTTGTTGGTTTTGATTGCTTATATTGTCCTCATTTGTAAGTCGCTTTGGATAAAAGCGTCTGCTAAATGACTAAATGTAAACGTAAATTTATGATCCAATAAATGCAATCTTGGCGAGCATTTCTTTCAAAAACACTTACCGACCACACACTTTTGAGTGGTAGTGGATGTGTCTAAACACGCTGTATGAATTTCACTCCATTAGACATAAAATATGAAACACCTGCAAAACAATGATGCCAGAGCTTTTCTGAGAACTTGTCTTATCCCATTTTTTGTGCAATAGTCAAGGTGAATATAAACAGTATATCTTTTGTTTATGATTATTAGAATGGAAATGAAACTCAGATGGGAGACAAATTGGGAAGCACCTAAAAAGCACAGGGCAAAATGAAACCAAAACACACAGGAATTTTTAAAACATGAGAACAAAACATAAACACTGTGCACAATGCCTGAAAACATTGTGACATAATAATGGTCATGACCGCACACACAGTTTCCAGTAATACAATTCAAAAGTCATAAAGGTAACCTCAGAGACTGAACAGTCTAAACAGATGACTTACCCGTCCCGAGCCGAACACTGCCTCCTGGGCGTATTTCACCAGACACTCCTTGCAGAACAAATGGCCATCTGTACACTGGGTCATCTCCTCAAAGGCAAACTCCCCACAGCAGCAGCCACACTCAATCAACTGGCCATCCTGAGAGCACAGGTCAAAAATGTCATATGCTTTCAACACAAAGTTCAGTATTATAATCTACAACACATTACAAGGCTGAGCGAGGTCCCTCTAATCTGATTTTAGAGCTTTACAACTGTGGAAAGGGACAAAATAACTTTCACACTCTTATACTTATACACACACTTATGATGTGGATTGACATGTTCTTTACAAGAGCATTTAAAATACATAAACTGGCTCTTCACACCCACCTTTTGATACTGCTCCTCATTCACTTGCAAAGCCAACAGGAAATCTTCATGCTGAAAGTGGGAGAAAAACCCTCCTAATTATTTCAACAATTAACACCCCGTCAGCTCTTTTCACCACAAGCCTATTTCTTTGGGTTATTTCAGGAGGAACCATTAGAAATAAATGGAAGTGAGCCGTGTTAAGTACCTCAGCCATTTCCTTGGCTTTCTGCTCGTAGAACTGCAGCTCTTTCACGAGCGATGGCTCCAGTGTAGTCTCGTTACCACGGCTCCATCTTCGATTCTTCTCCAGAAAGTACATCTTTCTCTCCAGTTTAAAAGAACCTGAGATGAACGAGACACAATGAGCATTTCACTGTTTACCAGGTTTTATTTTGCGTTGAAAGAAAGAATCATATTATTGCTCTTTTGTTGGTTTTGATTGCTTATATTGTCCTCATTTGTAAGTCGCTTTGGATAAAAGCGTCTGCTAAATGACTATATGTAATGTAAATGTAAAAAGCATACAAAAAACAAAGGCATATGTTACTCACCCTGCTCAAACTTGAAGTCTATGAACGCACGCTCATTTGGCTCTCTCCTTCTCTTCTTCTTCCCTGAGGGGTCAGTGGAGTTCTCTTGCCACTTCTTGAGGGCTTCGAATAAGGCCTTGAAAGGTTACCAGAAAGATTAATGTCACACAAATGATTTGTGGTCATACAATATGGGACTGTCAATAGCTGATGCCAATATCTGGAGAGTGACATATGCAGTTGCTCTGTGAAATTTTTCAGGAAAAAGGCAGACTGAATGCGACAAAATATGAAAGATACTAAAGTAATGACAATGAAATACATGTCCAAAGCTATGCTGCCAACTAGCAAACCAACCAACCCTAAACAACTTCTTTCAAATGACCACCATTATGGCGATGCGTACATGCACAGAAGTTTGGCACTTTCCAAGTAGCAGCAGTCTATTGTTTTTTTATTTATTAGGTCTACTCGTGTTGTCGTATGTGGAACCATTTAAATTTAAATTTTTTCATTGAAACTTTGTTGTTTTAATGTTTGTTGGAATTGCTGTTTTTATATTTACATTTACATTTAATCATTTAGCAGACGCTTTTATCCAAAGCGACTTACAAATGAGAACAATAGAAGCAATCAGACCAACGAGAAAACAACAACAGTATACAAGTGCCATGACAAGTCTCAGTTAGTCTAGCACAGTACACGTAGCGAGGTTTTTTTTTTTCTTCTTTTTTTTAAATAATACAATGGAATAGAACAGAACAGAACAGAATAGAAAGACATATGCTGCTTATATGCTGCAAACTGGACTGTGTCAGAGAATTTCGCTGTAACCCTGTGTAAGAAACTATAGTATGCCCCAACCCAGATTCCACTCCACAATAGATGTTTGTTCATGCCCATTTCCCAAAACGGCTTAATTATTATAGAGAAGATGAAAGTCAACAGTTATGTTGTTTCTGCACCATTTGGGATGATCACATCCTGAGCAAATGGTGACCAATTGTAGAATAAGAGTGGGTGTGGGACACCGAGAACCATCCCAGACAATTAAGCATCAGAACTTCATTAACACTCAGAGCACAGCTGTTATAACAGGAGGAAATTCTTTTACATTAAGGGTAGTAGAGTGTAAGGCCCAATCCCAATTCTATTTTATACTCTATTTTCCAGCAACGACAGGATAAAATCGCTGTTTTTGAAGTAAACTCACTCTAAACAGAGAAACGCACAGACGCGCATACACGCAACTTTCATCTCTCTCTCGAATTGGCAATATTTGAGAAAAGGGTTTAGTGATTTCTAATTATTTGGGGGACTAGCCCCCCTCAATGTCTATGGTGGTTATCGCCCTGATCAGACATGAAAATATGTTGTGGCACTATCGTGCAGTCTTTAATGATATGACGTTAGTTAGCAAATATTAGCGATTTTTTGCAAACATTTCTTTGAGTAACATGACCATAAATATGAACGCACGATTGAATGTAACAAAAAACAAATGATTACTTTTCATTAAAATCTTTATTAATGCCAAAAATGCATTTATGTGTCTTTTTGTTTGCTCGGGCATCCATGTTGCCGCTGAAGCCAGTTTACGCTGAGATAATTTATACCCCTTCATTTGAAGTGTGGTCCCGAAAAATCTTTGTTTGAAGGGCTGTCTGGCCCTTCCCCTTACCCCTACCCCTTCAACCAAAAGAGAATTGAGACACCCCTACCCCTTCACGTGAACGCGCGAAACGGAGGGGAAAGGGGAAGGGCTAAGGGGTAGAATTGGGATTGGGCCTAAGTGTATAAAAGGTTTGAGCTTAGGATGTTCGGGGTTCATTCGGACTCTGTTGAACCCAAGGTACTACATGTAGTTTGTCACTGCTATGCTGCAATAAGCATCTTCATCAAGAACTTCTACGTCATCATAACTTTTTCTTACATCTGCTACGATGACAGTAAATGAATAAGTCTAAATAAGTATTTTTTATGGATTTCAAACATTGAAGTATAATGTTATACAAATCCCGCTGAGAACAGGCACCTCGTCCATCAGTTTTGGTTTGCAGGCAAGTTCCGAACCTCCGCCGACACAGAGGTCACTGTCAAACCCGGGAGGCTCGCTATTGGTCAGCACTGCGCACTTGTGTGTCACCAAAATTAAACCTGACACAAACTTTCTCTGCCACGAAGTTTATCAGGCAAAACCGTTCATTGCACCCATTTCACTCACAAAATTTTGCCGAGCAACAATAAACGTGGCTGCAACTTTACACTAAATAGTTGAAAAACAGCCAGTTTACTGTGAATGTTTCTGTTATTTACAAAATGTAATAAATCACTTCAATATTAAGTGTATTCATCTTGCACTGCAGATGATTTAGTTAATGACAGTCATTTAAATGTAGCACACACAAAATGTATGACAATTATCCATCATAATCGTCAAAGCCCTAAAAGAGACTGTTAATCGTCATAATCGCAGTTACTTCTTAAACAATTAAACGCCAGCCAAAATTTCTATAACAAGTGTGACAGCCCTAGTTGAAATCAAATCAATATGTAGATCACTCACAATTTTCCTTAAAGGGGTCATATGATGCGATTTCAAGTTTTCCTTTCTCTGTGGAGTTTTACAAGCTGATTGTGAATAGATAAGATCCCTGAAGTTGCAAAGACTAAAGTCTCAAAACCAAAGAGATATTCTTTATCAAAGTTAAGATTCTGCCACGCCCCCCTAAAATATCTACCTCACTATGTGGAAATATTTGCATAATGCCGCCCAAATGTGCACGCAAAGAAAGGCGGCGTGGTTTCAGTAACCGCAGTTAGTGTTGAAGCAGCCATGTCAGGGAGACGCTGTGTGTTTCTAGGTGAAAGCAAAAGCACTTTATTTGGCCTTCCGAAAGTATATGCATTTAGGAATCTTTAAGATCACTTACAACAGAACAGCAATGCATTTTATGGACGACCGTTTCGTGAACCTAGGAGAGGAGGTAATTCTAACTTTGCTATGACAATCTGGCGCTTCTGAATCAGCTACTGTTTTGTTATTAGTTTAAGTATTTGCTATTGACTGTTCAAATGCGGAGTTTTGTGCATCGTGTGTGTGTGTGCGCGCGCGCGAGCGAGAGAGAGAGATGGTAAGGGGCATTACATTTCCGACGAGTGCTTGCGGTGTTCGGCCAATCACAATGCACTGGGTCAGCTGGCCAATCAGAGCAGACTGCGCTTGTTGGAAGGAGGGGCTTTGTAGAAAACGAAGCGTTTGAGAGAGGCGGGGCATAGAGGACCTACAATAATGTACAGTATTTGAAAAATAATGTGTTTTTTGAACATTAAAGCATGTCAACATTTTCTGTTACACCAAATACACAAAATAATGATCTTTTAAAAAGCATCATATGACCCCTTTAAAGTACACACAATGAAAACAGAAAATATTTTTCACCTTTCGGGTGATTGCATAGTGTCCTTTGAGGCAATTCAGGGCCCATTTGATATCCTGACAGCTCAACATTCTGAAGTCACCCATCAGCATGTCTGCAGCTTGAATGACAACCTCTGGGCCAACAGTCTTTAGTTTGAAATAATCAAAAAAAAATTCACTTTCCTGCGTAACAGAGAAAAGTAAGTAAATTATACCACATTAGTTAGATGTTTATATTTAATACATTCATAGTAACAACACCACATATAAACTACAGATTGGATGAAAATAGTGCAAACCTGCGTCTCAGAATCATTCGTCTCGAGCAGAACACTACTTTGTGTCAAAACGGAGTTCGCTTTTTTCGGATAATCAGGGTTTTCCAACAATAGATTGCATATTCTGTGATAAAAAAACCCAAACAATGTCTCACAAAAAAATAAATCACATGTAAACAAAATACGTCTTATCAAGAAATTAGCAGAAAAAGGTTTGTGCTTACACATTTAAATCTTTCAGGTCACCTCTCTCTATCAATTCTGCTACATATGCATCCTGCACATCGGGGAAAAGATCCATCTGAAAATGTCAAAACAAATCAAAATACATCCCCCACCTTAATACAATAATACAATACGCACACTCGGATCCATTAAAGGGATATTTCACCCCAAAATGAAAATTCTGTCATTATTTACTCACCCTCCTGTTGTTACAAATCCACAAGACCTTTGTCCATCTTCGGAACACAAATTAAGATGTTTTTGATGAACCCCGAGGGCTCTCTGACCCTCTGTAGACAGAAACGCAATGTTCCCAGGTCCAGAAACGTAGCAAGGGCATTGGTAAAACAGTCCATGTGACATCAGGGGTTCAACTACAATTTTGCAAAGCTACAAGAATACTTTTTGTGCACAAAGAAAAATTCTTCTCCCCCGAGTTACCATCTTCTGCCATTTTGGAGAGTAACCCACAATGTAATCAGCGCTGTTTACATTCGGAGGTAAAGAGCACTCATGAACATAATCTGCATTGTTTGCACTTAGGGGAAAGCGTGCGTGTGTGTTGTGATGCTCTCCAAAATGGTGGAAGACGGTAACTCGGGGGAGAAGAATTGTTGAAAAAAGTAGTTATTTTTGTTTTCTTTGCGCATAAGAAAAGTATTTTCGTAGCTTCGCAAAAGTGAAGTTGAGCCACTGATATCACGTGGACCATTTTACAGATGTCCTTACTACATTTCTGGAGCTTGGAACATTGCATTGCTGTCGATTGGAGGGTCAGAGAGCTCTCAGATTTCATCAAAAATATCTTAATTTGTGTTCTGAAGATGAACAAAGGTCTTACCAGTTTGAAACGACACGAGGGTGAGTAATTAATGACAGAATTTTCATTTTGGGGTGAACTAACCCTTTAACATGAGGAGCTAATCAGAAGACTCACCACCCCCTTCACCAGCATATCAAGGGTCGTCCGGTCAGGGGTCTGCTGTATGACGGGTTCTCTGTGCACTGAAGGTCCAGGTCTCTCATTGTCAGCCGGTGCAGGGAAACGTGCAGGAGAGAGAGGGGCCGCCGGCTGCTCGTCTCGTCTGACCTCTACTAGCACAGTCTCCTGTGGTGTCCGAGGCCTTTTTGTGGTCCTTTCAGTTCTCGGCCAGACGACCACTTCAATTTTGTTGCCCAAGTCTGACTGACCTGATTCAGTGGTGGGTGGAGCTGAGAAAACAAAATTGGCCTGATTCACTGAGTGTGCACTGGATGAAGGGTCCTTGGGAAGGGGCAGTGAGTCCTTAACAGGCATTGGAGGTCTGTGCAAGGCATTTTCTCTAGACGTCGAGGGTACAGCATTCTGGTCCGTGGTTAAGACACCTATGGCTTGGTTTCCTAATGTAGAATGTGCAGTGACTACAGAAGGATGATGAACGTGTGCGCTGGTAGGATGTCTGTTGGATCCAGATGCCTGGCTTGGGAAGGTGCTCGCACCCCACTTGGCAGCAGGTCGGATCAGCTCACGAAGAGGTGAGGGCTGCGGCTACCAGATTGAAAGAGAGTGTATGATTAATATTTGAACAGGAACTGCTCATCACATTTTAGTGCAGTAATTACACATCAATTTTCTGGAAATCAGAAATTTAAGCACTGAGCAAATGATAATTTCTCTCAACTCAATTTCTCTGTAGTTGTCATTTTTCTTGAGGAAAAAAAAAAAGTTTTTGTAATGGCCAAAACAAAAACAGTGCTGCTAAAAAGTATTTAGACATTTAAGGAACAATTAAAAATCAATTGCCTACCACACCAGTGTTATTTTAGTATAATTTAGTTTTTATTAGTAACGGTAAAAACTTTTTTTTATTAATAAATATATTTACATATTTTATATTTACAAATTTAACTAAATTAAAATGAAAAATGTTGACTTGGCAACTAGTTGAAATTAAAAGTTTTTTATATTTTGTATTTAATTTATATTTTTAATCAAGTAATTTAGCTTTAGTTAACTTAACCCTGTTGCCTAGAAAATAACAAGGCAGTTTGATGCTAAATTGAAACTCTCGTGTACGTGTGTCAAAGACTGACACGGAAGAGAAGAAATTGTAGTTATTTTTGTTTTCTTTGCGCACAAAGTATTCTCGTAGCTTCATAAAATTACAGTTGAACCACTGATGTCATATGGACTATTTTAATGCTGTCCTTGTTACCTTTCTGGGCCTTGAACGTGGTAGTTTCGTTGCTGTCTGCAGGGTCAGAAAGCTCTCGGATTTCATCAAAAATATCTTAATTTGTGGTCCTGAGGTCTTACAGGTTTGGAATGACATGGGTTAGTAATTAATGACTGAATCAGGAGTTAAAGCAAAAAAAAAATCCTGAGCCTGAACTTTTTTCTGGGGCTTGGGGGTTGCGGGGGAAGACACATACACAGGGTTATTTGGCAAACAAAAAAAGAAAATAATTTTCCTTGAAACGAATTAGTAACGTATCTGCCATTGCCATTAGCCCTTGACAGGCTCAGACTACAGATTATGGTGGGATATTTGAAACAGCAATACCAAGAAAGGTTACTCACTACAATATGGTGCAAACATGTAACATCTAGGATGATTTTGATATCAAGTTTTGCTGGTTAGTTTTGTCCTTGACAGGGTACAAGATGACCTACAAACTAAAACATGACATTTCTGAAATTGTTTTGTTCAAAAGAAATAACAGTAAATTAAATACTAGGAAATTAATATATAATAGGAAATATACAAAGACAGTTTACTACAGAAAACTACAGTTCAGTTCAATTAACAACAACAAAAACATTAAAATGGTGCAAGAACTGGTAACTTAAACAGGGTTTATACGGATACTGCAAAATGAAATTCAAGGACTTTTTTGGTTTTCAAGGACTAAAATCAGATCTCACTTATTAATCAATATTGTTATTATCTTTCAAATTCTAATAAATAAACGAATAAAACAAAATGGTACAAATAAATTGCAGCACATGCAAAGAATGCAATGACTGTGGCAACTTTAACATTTTAAAGGATACTATAGTTATCGCTTTCCTTATTCAAACTGATTTTTTTTTCATGAATATATGATTGACCTGAAGAATGAAAGCTATGTCATACACTTGGAAAATTATGAGCTTTATCACGCTCATAGACACTAGGGGTGTGACAATACACTTAGCTCACAAGGTGAGACAAAATACAGATACAGTATAACAAGACAATGTTTTAATACTTTAAGAAATTTTCAGATGACAAAATATTTGTCTTTTAAATCACAAAAATTAAAACAATGCAGTTGTATTTTGAAATGTTTTAACTAATCTAGTGCTTAACTAATGATTATTTTGCTAATCAAGCAATCTGATTATTTTGACAAGCGAGTAATCTGATATTTTATAGTAACACAAATAGAACTAAGTGGAAAAACAGGCTTTAATATGACTATATTTATATATAAAGTAACGATGAGGCAATAATAATTGGCCTAAAATAAAGTATCAAAACAAAGTACATGGTTTTATTGAACAACACTGTTAAAGGGGTCATATGATGCGATTTCAATTTTTCCTTTCTCTTTGGAGTGTTACAAGCTCTTGGTGCATAAAGAAGATCTGTAAAGTTGCAAAGACTAAAGTCTCAAATCCACAGAGATATTCTTTATAAAAGTTAAGAGTCAACCACGCCTACCTAAAACGGCTCGTTCTAACACGCCCCCACATACCTACGTCACTATGTGGGAAGATTAGCATAACGCCGCCCAAATGTTCACGCAAAGAAAGGCGGCGTAACTTTTAGTCTCACTGTAGTTTTGTTGACGCTGCAGCCATGTCGTGAAGAAGCTGTGTGCTTCGTTGTGAAAGCGAAACTACTTTGTTTGGTCTTCCAAAAGAGGACGATATCCGCTTCGTCATGCCTAAAGCTGATCTGTGCTGGTCACTGAGGGAATACATCAACGTTCACCATTAATTATAACTAGTTATGGCTAATTATTCATATTTCCCATGAGCTGATTCGTTACACCGTGGACGAAGCGGAAGTCCGTCACATGTGGTTGCCGCTCATTTGTCAGATCTGCCGGGCATGCCGTTCTCGACCTCACGCTAAGCTGGGGCTTCCCTGAGTATAGTGTGTATTAGCGTGTAGATTTCAATTTCTGCACAGTCTAATCTATTTGTCATACTTTTCGAATTTCATATTCAGAAATTATTTTAACCAAAAAAGCAAATTATGCTCCCTTCGAACTGGTTTTCTTTAAAATACAAATCTTTGTAATCCCAGGCTATCTGTAATCAGAAGCACATTTATAACTGGAATATAATTTAATTTCATTCACATGTGTTTCATAAACACATAATCCTTTATGGATTACAATCCGCCATCAAAATGATACATTTAATTATTCTGGCTGCTGTGAGAAAAGGCTATAAACGATCGGCCACCTGCAGGATCCTCACATGCGATAGCCTAGTAACTGGGACAACTACTTTGTTTACAGACGTGACATAATGACGCAGTGCCATGCTCTAATTTCCCGCGAAAACCTACCCATACCACTCAAATTAGAAAACATTATTATAAGCTAACTGTTGTGAATTGGGCTAAAGTAAGGCGATAGTTTTGAACACTGGTTGGTTATGAGTGATAATGTGTGCTGTTCAGATCTAGAAGTGCTCTTCATTAACTGCAAGCCGTTCTATTCGCCGCGGGAATTTTGTTCGTTCATTCTCGTCAGTGTCTACATTCTTATCTGTGTTTTTTTGTTCTGTCACTGTCATTCTGTTACACTGTGGAAGCTTCTGTCACGAAAACAAATTCCTCGTATGTGTAAACATACCTGGCAATAAAGCTCATTCTGATTATGTACTTACTCAAATATTGATTTCGGATCATTTTTAACCAAAACAAGTTACAGACTGCAGCTTTAAATACACAATGTAATATGCCTATATTATAACAAATACCTGCAGAGGCCACCAACGGCCTGGTGATGTTTCATGTGATTCAACGACATTTAAATACATTTAAATTTAATATTTGGCCACATGCAAAGTCAGAAACCTTTATTTTGAAATCACGATGTACAATAAATCGCATATTTAGAAATATGTTGATGTATTCTCCTGTTTTGGCATAGGTTTAAATGATTTACGTTACAAATCAAGTGAGTTTTCCCAGATGAACGGTAAGTAACACTCACTGCATATGCAGAGGAAGAGTTTAGCCCCTTTCACACATACAGTCTTTACTGGTAAATTACAGTTAAGAGATCATGTGTGAACAGGACCTTTCCAAAAATCCAGGTAAATTTGTTCTGGCAATCATATCGTTCTTATGGAGATGACGTGATTACTCTGAGCGGTTTACAAAGCTCTGCTGCTTTTTTAATAGCTTTTTTATGTAAATATGACGCTAGATGGAAATCTTTGAACATTGCGCCACGCAGCTTTTTCAATGTGTCAGTGTGCCAGGCTTCTTTTCCATTCATTAGCTAATGCTTGTCTCGTGTTTATAGGAGCAAAAACTTCTGATTGGCTAGTAATGTTAGTTTGGTTGAGAGTGAAAGCTGTGTTCCTCTCATACATTGGTAGGCGAACTCATGAACTCGAACGTGATATCAACAAGTGTTTTTAAATGTAGGACGACTTTTTTTCCCCGCAGCCAAACACCACACGCCGGAGATCTGGCATGGTGCCAGAGAACTTTAAGCCTTGCTGAATTTTCATTTTTGGGTGAACTATCCCTTTAAGACGTGTATCGAGGTGCCAGAGTGCCTGTGTGGAAAGATCATAGAACTGCGAATGTGTCCTCAACTTAGGTCCTTCACAGAAATGAGAGGGATTATGCATGATCTAAAACAACATGTAGAAAAATATAATATGCACTGTTGTTGTTTTTTTTCATTACTATAGTATTTAGTGATATCTTCAGGACATTTTCACTGACAAGCAGGCATCATATTGCTTGTTACCACAGCAACTGCTTGCGTGCCCACATTGAACAATTCTTTTGTGTAGTACTCACAAAATACCATGTAAGATTCTCTTTAGGCAACTATATATTATTTAAGTCCATGCCATTTATTGACATTTATTATTAAGTAAGTTTCATTTAAATAATTCAAATAAAAAATGAATGTTCCAAGTTTCACATTCATTAATTTAGCAGACCCTTTTATCCAAAGTGATTTACAAATGAGGAAAACTAATTGTCATTTGTTAATTTATTTATTGATTTTGTAAGTAACCATGTAATAATTAGGATAACGTATGGTCATCCAGCCATATTGCAAAAAATAAAAACCCTTCAAGGCAATGGGTCTGACTTTGCTTCAGAATTGTGATCACCTTAAAGGGGTCATGAACTAAGAAATCAAAATAAATAAAAACATTCTGTAAGTTTCAGAACTCAAAACTTTCTTGTTAGTCTAAAAACAGCTTATATTGAAGCCAGCCTGCCAAAACCACAGCTTGTGGAATGCTCTACTCTATGATGTAATAGTGTGGATTAGGGCAGCACAATTAATCAAAATTAAATTGCACATGCGATAAATCGCGATTAGGCAGAAGCTACGGTTGTCATGTGTATCTTTCAGTGAAGCACGGCTCTGTGATCAGCAGCAAATCTTCATACAAAAGCCAGAGGGCGCTTTTGCACTGAAACTTCAAATACGCCTAGCAGAAGAAACCCAGGAAATCCCTATAGCGGTTGCTGAATAAACAGAAGATTTAACTGCTTTCATTAATTCAGCGTGATTAATAAACACACGACTATGACAATATATGGTTTATCTGAGTTCATTTTATTATATTTTTTATTATAATAAAGTATATAATAATGCAATGCTAATCGACATAGCCTTTATCACTGCTTAGAATACTATAAAATGCTGCGTGTCTTATTCTGTGTAAGAAGCTACATCATCTCACAGAAGGATTTATTTCAAACACTCGGCTGACGTTATGAAGTAAGTTTGGAGTAAAAACATGTTATTAAATGTGGTATTTTCACGTGCTTTCAGATGGAGCAGCATTTACTAAACAGAGCCGTAGTTCACTGACAAGCTACGCAAACAGCTTTCATAATCGTTGAACGATTTCTTCGATTTCATAATCGCGCGATTAAAACGTCTGCTATTATGAACGCGTTTTTGTGTAGTTTGTCAGTGAACTACGGCTCAGTTTAGTAAATGCTGCTCCATCTGAAAGCACGTGCTGGAGATTTAATCACAGAACCAACTTTACTGACAAGATGCGTATGACAATCACATTCAATTAATTGTGCAGCCCTAGTGTGGATAAGCACTGCCTCTGCAGAAGATCAACGCCTACTTCTACATTGCTGCCTGTTTAGCCCCGCCCACAGATTTGCGCATAGAGTTGGTAAATAACAAGAGCGGCAAATGCAGGTCTACTCAGAAACCAAACGATAAACTTTATTTGATTAACTTTATTTTTAATTAAGTGCCAGTTAGCGTCAGTAAGAACTTGGCCCTTTGTTCACTTCATTTTACTGCGGATTTGTTTACAATCAAAGCACAAATTGCGGGATTTACAGAAAGATTTAAACTAAAAGAAGATGATGTGCCGACTATATTGGATTCGACACAAGTGTGAGTAAATGTTATTACGTGATCACTATTGCTTTGATTGTTAGTACAGATTGTTTGATATGTACTGAGTATTTATGTGTTTTTAATCTAAACCACATCAGCGTCCAGCTATGAAGGATGTAGCCTGTCAAACAGACACAACTATTAGGCAATCATAGCAGTGGGCGTTTACTTCTGTTCTAAGGCTGGCCACACACTAGACTATTTTAAGGCCGATTTTAAGTCCGATTTGCATCCGCAAATGATCGGGGGGTGTGACCCGATTCACGGCTTGTCGCAAAATTTTGTGCAAAAAATCCTCTGTTGTGTGGTGTCATTACGATTATTTATCTGCTCCCGATCGAGACAGAGTGTCGCCAAACTCAAATCGTAAATATCAAAGATATTTGCCTCTGACGTGATACCCGGGATAGCCAATGAGAACGGGCAAGCGTCACCTACCGGATGTTGCATGCTTCTATAGCTGAAACTTGGCAGCCACAAACATGCCATGAAGGCAGAGAACATCACCCATATTCTTTTTTTATACTTTGTTTTTCACTGTGAAACAGAACACGCGCCAGGAGAGCCAGCTGACAACGTTGATTGTCCTCTATTTGTCTTTCTTCTCTAGTCACGTTTGATCTTGCGAGTCTCCGTGAGATCACGTGACACTGTGAAATCGTTCCTACAATCAACAAGTGCGTGGTCTCGTGGTCTGGTCGAATCATCTAGTGTGCGCGTTCAGAGGATTATAAGGCTAAAAATCGGTTGAACTGCCTTCATGTCTGTGGTCTCCAATGGTTTTAAAATCGTTTAAGATTTGAAAATAGTCTAGTGTGCAGCCAGCCCAAGTCTACAATCTGCCACACCTGTTCAAACAGAGCGTTCTGTTTGGGGGCTTAAAACAGGACAGAAAATAGACCATTACTCCGAAATTATAATGGTTTTGATGTACAAATCTTGATAACATTAGGGCTGGACGATATGGCCAAAATTGATATCACGATATATTTCTTAATTTCAGTCGATACGATATAATTCCGATATCGATATAAACACTATTTATCTGAAATAGAAATCTTTTGTAACATTATAAATGCCTTTATCATCACTTTTGATCAATTTTAAGCATCCAACAAAAGTATTAATTTCTTTCCCAAAAAAATTATAAAAATTATACTGAATGGAATAGTGTATAATGTTACAAAAGCTTTTTATTTCAGATAAATGCTGATCTTTGGATCTTTCTATTCATCAAAGAATCCTGAAAAAAAATGTACTCAACTGTTTTAAATATTAGAATGATTAGAATTGGATATAATTTTATTTATTACACTGATAATTGCTTTACTTTGGATCAAATAAATGTAGCCTTGGTGAGCAGAAGAGAATTCTTTAAAAAAAAAAAAAAACTTTTGCCTGGTAGTGTAGGCTGATTATTCTTATAGATTTAAACAAATGTGCTTCAGCCAGAAAAAATTGTATGAAAAGTGCTCAGAGTCGCTGCAGAAAACAAAAAAATTGAACAACAACAAAAATGTTGGAAATGTTGCTGGAGACAGGCTTATTTAAAATGAAAACTCATTCTCTGCCAGCAGGAGGCGCTTTTAGAGTGATAAAACTAGCGCTTTCCCCAGTAATGGCTGTAATCAAAGCAGCTCCGCTCGTGAATGCTACTTTATCAGATCAAATGAAAATGCCATCGAAACTTTTCTGAAGACAGTCGGTTCCCTTCAGAGATACAGTCATATAAAACACCCGCGCCGTGTTATGATTTTGAAACGTGCAGTGCTCATGTTTATTCAACAAAGTCAAACGGCACAAATAAATCAATGTATGAGAAACTGGTAATGTATATATCGAAATATCGGAAATGTGTTTTAAAATCATATTACCGTTATTGAAAAAAATTATATCGCGATACATATTGATATTGAATTATTGTCCAGCCCTAATTAAAAGTGGTCCTCAGAGAACAGTACAAAGCAATAAAAAAAGGCAGTTCATGACCACTTTAATATTCTGAGTAGGGATGCACCGATACCGATACTGGTATCAGCATCGGGCCCGATACTGAGCTCCTGTCCTCGTGCTCGTTAAAATGCCCCGATACCAAACAGCATGTGATAAGTGCCATATTCAGACAAAGAAACACAGACAACAGAACAACAGACAGCAGAATGGAGTTAAGGATGTCTACTACGAAGTATATGTATGCAACGAATATAACGTTAAACTTTCAGTATTAACGCCTGTATACCTGATGTGCGCGAGTTGATCCCTTTCTCAATGTCATCACTGGAAAGTTTGTAGTTCAGTCGGATATGTAAAAAACAAGTAAGTAAAACAATGCACAAGTTACTTAACGGTAGGGAGAGAGAGAGAGAGAGAGAGAGAGTCTAATCTAAGTCTAAGTAATCTGAGTCTAAGAAATCTGTCTAATCACTTATTTTATTTTTATTTCTAGTTTATATACTTATACATTTTGCACTACATGCTTAATACTTTTTATATATTATTATTATTACTATTATTTTTCTTTCTGTTAATACATGTGTACTATTTGTAAGCAGTCCAGCTGCAATTGCTTTGGCAATACAAATGTATAATTTTTGTCATGCCAATAAAGCACTCTTAAATTGAAATTGAAATTGAGAGAGAGAGCGAGCGAGCGAGTGAGAGAGCGCGCGCAATTTTGTTGTGTTATCTTTGATGTTCACTCACTTAGCACACGCATCATTTGGATTAAAACTAAATCGTAAAAATAAGACCATTTATAAAATGCACTATACTTGTCCCTCTCATTCTGCACCAGTACAAATACGTGTATGCGTTGTGCGTGTTTTGCTTGCTTGAGTGTTTCTGCATTATATGAGTGGCTTTGGAATATAAATCGCAGCACGTTTCTGATGAAAAAAACGCGACTTCTATTTTGTAAAATATCACAGTTAGGAGATTTATAACGACTGGTTCCCTGCATTATCACAGCAAAGCGCGTGATTACAGTACTAAGCCACTGCAGTGGAGCAGCTCTAATGCTATTAAATTAAAGATGATGTATAGAGCAAAACAATGAACAGTGAAAGTAACAAAAACTTGTAAAATACATTTTAATGGGCATAATTAAGTGTGAAAATAACCGAAGGATATACAGTCAAACCCAAAATGATTCAGAGACCAGATATATATATATATAAAAAAAAATTTACTAGTGGGTGCAGAACACTATAGTTCATTTATGCAAGTGAGGATAGCTAAATAAAGTAAACTGTGACAAATCATACCCAAAAATTCTTCATACAATGGACTACTAGCAAAACTGATTCAAATTTGGGACCAAAAATTATTCAGACCGAGTCTGGGGAAAAAACTGAAGTTGAGGTTAGCATGAACCTGGTTGACAGCATGCCCAGGAGACTACAGGCTGTCATTAAGGCTAAGGGTTGCCCGACATTGTATTCATAGTTGTGTAAATACTGTCGTACTAACAGCTGTCTGAATTATTTTGGGTTGATTGTAATCCATTACATGCCTTTCTATCAAAGTTATCTAACATTATCAAGCTGACTTTGTTCTGACACAGTTTAACTCTGAGTTCTTGTCATATTTTATTACCATTTTCTAAACTATAGCAAATAAACTGTGATAATGTGAGAAATGTTGAAGGTGTCTGAATAAATTTTGGTTTGACTATCTATTTGATAACTGAAGTTAACCAACTAACATTATACATACTCTTTTGGTTTCTGTACCCAATATTTAAAAAATGTACAAATGCAATAAAAATATCGGTAACGGCAAGTACCAAAAATAAAAGTATCGGTATTGGGCGAGTACTGGAAAAAGTGGTATCGGTGCATCCCTAATTCTGAGTTATTATATCATATTACCATTCTCAAAATAAGAGGAGAAAAAGCAATATGTCAAATAGCCAACAATATCTGCAATGTACAATGCCAGGTTTATTGGACACTTAAAATAGAATGTGTGCTAGAGAAAAGGCGAAATGCAGAGGGTGTGTGTGTGTGTCTAAGTGCATTGGTTTATGGGTGTGGGGAGGTGAAGTTCTTGCAGAAGAGGTGTGTCTTCTTTAGTTGTTTTTTAAAGATGTGATGACTCACAAAATTCAAATCAAATTCAAACAAAATTCAAAACAAATAGCAATAACAACTGTGCAAAGTACCAAAGCCAGTATGCAGATACACATGCAGATACACATTTTTGAACAACTATCATGCAATATTATCATTAGAGATGCACCGATTGCAATTTTCTTGGCCGATTCCGATTTTTTTGTTAGTGTGATCTGCCGATACTGATTTTTGCCGATTCGGATTTTCTTTCTAAGAACTATAATTGACAGCATATACAAACAAAAATCAACTTTTCTTCAACGCAAAGTTTTATTTTCATAAAAAAAATCAAGTAAAAAGTCAGTAATAAAATAAGAATCCAAAAAAAATTTGCAAACAACAGCACAAATAAATGCAATAGAATAAAGAGAGCTATGAAACTAAGTTTTTCAGGTTAAGTAAGTTTTTATTCAGGTAACAAATACTACAGAAATTAAAGTAATCAAATGTTATTTTACACTTGATTACTTTAATTTATGTAGTCTTCATTGTAAAAATTAAATACAGATTAATGCTTACCATTAAAGTTATAAAACCTATTCAGTCAAGAGCAGAAAGTGATTTTCTTTGTCTTTTGTTCTTTGATTAACATGATAGACAGCAGTAGGTATATTGGACTGCGGTCCCTTTAAGAGTTTAT
>NW_015505216.1:3700848-3715080 GCF_001515645.1 Sinocyclocheilus grahami | reverse complement strand
GTAACAAATACTACAGAAATTAAAGTAATCAAATGTTATTTTACACTTGATTACTTTAATTTATGTAGTCTTCATTGTAAAAATTAAATACAGATTAATGCTTACCATTAAAGTTATAAAACCTATTCAGTCAAGAGCAGAAAGTGATTTTCTTTGTCTTTTGTTCTTTGATTAACATGATAGACAGCAGTAGGTATATTGGACTGCGGTCCCTTTAAGAGTTTATCCAAGGACCTAATATAGGGCCTGTTTACACCTGGTCATTTCATGCGTTTTCGCTGATCGGATATCTGATTTGTTAAAACGTTTCCATTTACACTTGGCCACATAAATGTGTCGTCTGCAAACGGATATAAATCCGATCTTCAATTTCCGCGCTATATTTAAATTTAACGGAGTTCACGTCAACGAAATCAAATGATAAACGCTGCATTTTATTAATTATCAGCTCATTTCAAGATCAAAGACCGCAATAGGAGAGCGCGCGGCATCAGCACTGGAAAGATACGTTTGTCTTACTACTTTTAATGAAGATGAGTGTGTGTTGACCATCTGCGTCTTACTTTCACTTTCATTCGCGGCAGTTTGCGCATCGGCTTGCTGAAGAGATCCTCAGGTCCGCAGCGATGCGTGTTGCATTAGCGCAGTCTGACTAATGTCATATAGCCTATAACACGCTCTCGCACGTTTATTATTTTATCATTTTGGGAGGAGTAAAATTTACATATGCAGTTTCAACAACCAGATGCACTTACACTTGTCGAGTTTCGTCTGAAATTGGCGAGACCCAGACCACCTCCTGAAGTGGTTTGAGCGATCGGATTTATATCCGTCTCGAATGCGTTCCGGAGGGCATTTACACCTGGTCTTTTCACGATCGGATAGCTATCCGATCAGAAAAAAACGCATGAAGTGACCAGGTATAAACAGGCCCATGTTACACAACATCCGTTCTCTTTCTCAAATATTTAACGTTCCAAAACTGACTGAGTTTAACTGGATACTCGCCAAGACGGGCATTTTTACATAATTTTGTATGTATTTGAACGTTTTAGCGCAGTTAGTCACTCATTTTGGTATTTGTGGCTCACAAGCTGTTTGAGACTGAGTGCGGCTTGTGTGCGCTCCACTAATATTGATCAGTGATGGTGCGCGCGCTTTTGGTGTAAGCGCAAAACCTGCGGGAATGACTAAAATAATGCGCAATACAAGCACTATTTAACCGGAGCGAATGAGACGTGTGTGAGAGAGAAGGGGTCGTCGGAGAGAAGAGAGCGAGAATGCGCGGCTGGAATCGGAAAGAAGTGAGACTGATCGGAAAATCGGCCGATTCCGATCCCTGGCCGATCGATCGGTGCATCTCTAATTATCATACTGTTACCTATATATGGCAGGGCTCCAGACTGCGACCCTTTTTTCTGCCTGTGCAACTAAATTTTGTGAGCGGTCACAGTGCATTATTTAACTCATAAGCGCTGCCATTTCTGTTGCATATGTGAAACATCAAACGGCAAACTAAACTGAAAGCATAACGAAACCGCGCAACTCGTTTGAATTGCGCAGCGCTTTGAGTGTAAAGCCTGGTTTATACTTGTCGCGAGCACGAAGGTGCGTGCAGCAAAAATGAGGCGAATATTGAGGAAACGATGGATGGTTTTCATGCTAGAGCAGGGACGTAGTTTGTGGGAGGATAGGGGGGATATAACCCCCCCCCCCCAACAACCCAAAACTCAAAAAAAAAACCCGTCTTGTTGCCGCCGCCATGTCGTGAAGGCACTGTGTGATTCGTTGTGAAAGCGAAACTACTTTGTTTGGTCTTCCAAAAGAGGATGATATCTGCTTCGTCATGCCTAGAGCTGATCCGTGCTGGTCGCTGAGGAAATACATCAACTTTGCGCTGTGGATCGCCGGATCGGCTTTCACCGTGGACGAAGCGGAGTCCACCCCGGGGTTGTCACATGTGGTTGCCGCAAGCCTCCTTCGACGAATTCGCATAAAATAAACACGAGCTGATGAGTTAAATCGGATGTGTTAGATGAGTGAGACAGTGCCGGGCTGCTCCAGGACAGTTTTGAAAACCATTTCAGAGACATGTTCTTAAATGTGACTCATATAAAATAGATTACATGCATGCACAGTTTTAAGGCAGCTTTAATTGCCTTTTTGGTAACTTCATTACTTAACTGACCACGGCATTGCATGCACGTAGTTTATTTCGCGCTTTGATATGAAAGGATACAGGCTACAGCGCGCCGGCGCCTTTGTGCGTGCAATTGAAGAGCACGCCCTTCGAGCACAGTACCGTTTCCGTGCTAGCTTGACTCGCGCCTGGCGCCAAAGTGAAGAGGAGCGCGCGTCTGAAAAGTCTCCCGTTCTCAGTCATTCTGCGACTGAATAAATGCACTTCTTGTCAAGAGAAAAAGTGACAGCAGTTGTGAGTGGGGTGGCCAACCCTAGCTCGCCCCTGCGTTAATTGCATTAAATATTTTTAACGCGTTAAACCGAAAAAATAATCGCCTGCGTTAATGTGCTAATTTTGACACCACTAATATATACAGTGTATATATATATGTGATAAAGTGAGCACCCCCAGCTGCCAGGTACGCCTCCAATGCTTGCCCTGTCAGCAACGGAGCCAGACGATAGCTCCACTCCTCCTCAGGCCACCTCCAGGTCCTGGCCAGACGCTCAAATCGCCGAAGATAATTCTCGATGTCTTCCCCTTGCTGGAAGCTCGGCATCTTCGGAACAGCCCACTGCATTGACTCTCTCGGCACTGTGACATTCGGGGAGTCTTGGTCATAGGCTGGTCTGTGTCTTGTGGATACCTTTGATGCTGGCGTCGGTAGCTCCATTCGGACGCTCTCCACATCGAGCAAGGTTTCCGCAGGACGCATCGACTGCAAGATGGACACATGGAGACCTTGGAGCTCCCGCAGAAATCGGTCTTCTCGCTGCTCCTGAGTGTTGATAAATCTGCGCATCAGGGAAATCATTCCCTCGCCAGCTGTAGCATCAGGAGTGACGGGCTTGGTCGGTGGTTGACTGGCCTTTGGGGAGACTTTGGGAAGAATCGTGGCTCGCTCCTCATCCTCCGTAGACTCAGCAGAGTTCCAGGCCGCCTCCTCCTCTGACGCTAACTTCACTTGGGATCGTAAACCCGCCCTGGGTTTTCTACCTTTCGGCGCTGTCTTGCGAGTAGCCATCCCACCGCTGAGAGAGAGAGAGAGAGGGAGAGAGAGAGAGATTCGTTCTGGCACCCTCTCTTATTACAATAATGCACTCTTGACATTTGCCATTAAAATAATGCCAAAAACAGCTTCAAATTTGTGTGTGCGCCAGTGCTGCTTCCCCCAGCGGTGGCAGCTAATGTGACTTTATCACAATATATATATATATATATATATCACCGCGCCACCGGCGGTATTTGGTCCATTGCCAAAAATCTGCCACCGTCACCGTCATCTGCTCCATAAATAATTCTAGATAACTTATCTGAATTGTTTAAATGTGTAGAATCCACAAGCTTGTTTTCCATCAACTGGTCAAAATTTAGGCTACAGCAGGGCATGCAAATTCGGTTCATTTTTTGGCCAGACAAAAACTGCACAAGCTGAATGTAAATGTAAGTCTCTGTAAATCCACTGTCTGACAGCAGGTGGCGCTTATGGAGAGCTGTTTCCCGTGAACTCCGTAGAGAAAGCAGCATTGCAATTAAGAACACTTCTTTAGGTATTACATGGAGCGAAGATGAAAACAAAATGCCATTGAATCCTTTCTGAAGACAGTCAGAACCTTCAGAGATACATTCATAGAGAGAGAGAGAGAGAGGGAGAGAGAGAGAGATTCGTTCTGGCACCCTCTCTTATTACAATAATGCACTCTTGACATTTGCCATTAAAATAATGCCAAAAACAGCTTCAAATTAACTATGAAAATGAGAATAAAGTCGTAAAAGCTGCAATCCATTTCTTATTGGTTAAAATGAACGGAGACTATCTTGTGTTTTTTAGTGGGTGCTCAGGGATCGGCGCCTATGCCCTTAGTACTCTTTTAAAACCTCCCAGCTTTTCTGCCGTCTTTTCACACAAAACTAAACTACTCTGCGTGATGTGCGCACATGAGACTGTTACTTAAAACTGTGCTTTATGCTACAGTATTTATTCATCATCAGTTGTTCAAACCGCGGTAATCGAATACGGTTATAATGATAATTAAAATATGAAACAGTAATACTAACCGTGGGGAATTATATCATGATTTATCGGCAAACCGGTAATTGTTACATCCCTATAAAGGAATAGATTTTTCCCTATAGATTTATATTACAACTGTGGCATGTTGTAGGAGAGTGCTGAAATGGGAGAATGTCTAGGTGCTATCAGGATTGCGTGTGCACCCGCTACTCTGACAGCGGCAACAGCAGGGAGGAATGGTACGAAGGATGAATGAGGTAAGTAGGCGGGTGTGTATGTGTGTGTGTGTGTGTGTGTGCGCCAGTGCTGCTTCCCCCAGCGGTGGCAGCTAATGTGACTTTATCACAATATATATATATATATATATATCACCGCGCCACCGGCGGTATTTGGTCCATTGCCAAAAATCTGCCACCGTCACCGTCATCTGCTCCATAAATAATTCTAGATAACTTATCTGAATTGTTTAAATGTGTAGAATCCACAAGCTTGTTTTCCATCAACTGGTCAAAATTTAGGCTACAGCAGGGCATGCAAATTCGGTTCATTTTTTGGCCAGACAAAAACTGCACAAGCTGAATGTAAATGTAAGTCTCTGTAAATCCACTGTCTGACAGCAGGTGGCGCTTATGGCAACTGTGGCATGTTGTAGCTATTTGTTGTAAATGTGCAGGCGGTTGTTTCTTCAAAACAAATGCTATATTGATTCATTAAAAAAAGTCATTATTGTCCTGGTAATGATTAATATAGTCTTATTATAACAAATGCCACAGTTAAGAACTAGTATACATGGCCTTCAGATATTCCAAAAGATGGCATAGATTAAATCATTAAGAGCCTGACGAACTGTTAAGGAGTAAGAAATAAACAATATCAATAAAATAAAATGTTACGTTAGATTGACTTCCCATGGCATGTTGAATTAGAACATTCTGTCAAACTATGGCCTATAAGTGACTAAATAATATAAAATACATTACATATATATATATATATATATAGTGGGGCAAATAAGTATTTGATACACTGCCGATTTTTCAAGTTTTCCCACTTACAAAGAATGGAGAGATCTGTAATTTTCATCGTAGGTACACCTCAACTGTGAGAGACAGAATAAAAAAAAAAAATCCAGAAAAAAACAAAATGCCATTGAATCCTTTCTGAAGACAGTCAGAACCTTCAGAGATACATTCATATAATTAATTAACTCATATATTCATCTGTATAATTCCCGATTTATGTTTCTGCCGGTGGGTGCCCAACCCCCAATTGCGCAGTGAAACACACGGACTTCAAATACATTAGTTACCAAATAATACACACACTCTTTCTATGAGGGTTGCGCTTCGCTTCCCCACTGTGTATATATATATATATCCATATCCTATGCAGGGTTGGAGCTATCGATTATTTTAGTTATCGAGAATTCTACCAATTATTCCATCAATTAATCGGATAAGTCATTTTTCTTTATTAAAGAGCAATACTAAATATACAAGATCAAATAAGATAGGTCTCTTAAAATAAACAACTAATTTGTTTCCTTTTTAGAAAAAATGAAAATTTTTATTGCTGAAATTGCATATATTAATAACCGTGAAAACTAAAACCATTTAATGCATTTAATTGCCAAATTACATTTAAAATGCAAATATTATATTTTTAACCCTAAATTGTTTCAGTAATTATATATATATATGTGTGTGTAAATAAAAATTACTGAAACCATTTCTATTCTAACCCTTTAACCCAATTTTGCTTGCGATCAAATTATTTTAAGCTGCTAAACTCCGGGAAAGTTTTCAGTCCAATGATCCAGTGAGCGAATGCATTCAAACAATCTGTCCAAAACAGCGCTAATATAAAGGAAACCAGGCTGATTACATCAGAGATTGCAGAGAGAACAGAGACTCGCGTTGCATTTTCAGTGAATTATTAATTCCAGTGTTTCGCTTTTAAACACGAGCTCTGTCATATTCTGTTGTCTCTGAAGAGTGCGAGCCCTCACACGTCGCTCTGTTTGAAGTACAGACTGAACGGATTGTCAACATCCCACCGCTGTATGGCCAGATGAGACGCAAACTACGGTTTCTCGACTGGATAACCAGTCTCGCTAGTAAAGTTTTGATGGATGAAGACTGCAATAAAGGGAAAGACGATTGCGGTGGCGTACAGGAGTCGTACAGTAAGCACGCGTGAGTCTGTTAACATTAACGCGTGTATGAGTGCTCTTAACGCACTGATCGCACATTGTATTTAGGCACAGACATTTCCGTACACTCACGTTGTTTCCACACACATTCGCGATAATGTTTTGATTTGTCATGTGTGTTGCAGTTTCATTATTCTGAATGGATCCGTGTACTGTAGTAGATACTGTATTGGTACGAATATAAGACGACCCAGATTATAAGACAACCCCCATTTTTCCAGATCCGATGTGTCTCGCGAGATCTGACTGGTCTCGCGAGAACGTGACCATATCCTCGCAAGACCTTTCAGATATATTTGCATTACACTGGCTCGTTCACCAGTGGTGGTATGTAAGATATTTTATGTTCACAACAGGCAAGTGGCCGCATGAATAGCGGGAAAATTAAGCAGTGTAGTCTTTATCCAGTCATAAAAGCAGAATTCACAGTTTAACGCAGAATGTCAAATTTTGAATGAATTAATCAAAAATAGGTCATTACACTTAAATCAAATCACGATATGGACTAGTATCTGTAAATATTAAGCCAGTATCTGTAAATATTAAGCCGCAAAAGTAGATTTAAATATGAATCCTCCATGTTCGGCCTGTCTCTGTTAATGAATGACGCAGATGCGCGGTTTCATTTACTACACACACTGAAGTGCGCCTGACACTCGCGGTGATTTCAGCGTCTGCCGTCTCACTAAATGAGGACGTAAACACATGAACAACATCTCCAGAACTGCTCTGAGAGTCACTTCATGAGCATTTTAGCGTTTAATTTGAGTAAAACTAGCGTCATATCTCATACACAGAACTGTAAAGGTATTCACGGCAATCTGTCAAAATAAAAGTCTGGTTTGATTTGAAGACATTGTGCCTATAACTATTTTCAGTAGAATGTACATTGCCTACTACTACTACTATTACTACTACTACTATTACTACTACTACTATTACTACTACTACTATTACTACTACTACTACTACTACTACTACTATTACTACTACTACTATTACTACTACTAAAATGAAACAAACATTTTTTAAGGAATAATCACACAAAACATTTCTTCAGTGTTTCAATTTTAATAGTAAATCCCCTTTGTTTGCTTAATTTTCAATAATTAAAATATGAATGATAAATTAAATTAATGTTTTATGCCTTCATTTGATAACCAGACAATTTTAAATAAAAATAAATAAATAAATAAAAAAAAATCACAAGGCTACTTTAAGATAAACAAAATGAATAAATTAAGTTGTTTTATACATTCAAATAATTAGACATGCTAAAACACAGAATTTGGTAACAATAAAAAATATAAATAATAATGCCTCGCTGTATGAGGCAATGACTTTGCAGGCAGAGTTTTTGCACAAAGGCACCTCATGAAACTGATTTCGGACAGGTTTCTGAGGCAGCGTAACAGTTTTTGTGATAACTAAACAAATATTTAATTACTATAATACTGATTTCTTGCTAGAAAAAACATCAAAAGTGCAAAAAGTTAGTCAGAAATATAAATTTACAAACAAACTGACCACCAAACGCAACTTTCAGATGCCATCTTTATTTTTTTTAGCTCAACCGTCACGGAATGGAACACACAGGATTGTGGGATATCAAAGGCAGCGAAGGATACATCTATGCTGCCTTCAAAATTTGATCAGAAGAAGGTACCTCTTCAGTGAAGCAGAATTTGGATTCGGACGTGACTTGATGCCATGCTGCCTCCGAAGGCAGCATTTTAGAGTTTTCGGACGCAGCCATTGATTTATGTCTTAAATATGTCCAGCATTTATCGGTTTGTGTGTCAGTAATAATGGTCCGTGGGGAAACACAGTGTTCCATGTGTAGTTACATTAAATGGACTAAACGAAGCCTCAAGGCAAATAATTTGCCTCTATGATTTTTTTTGTATTCGAGTTACTCAAGGAATCTTTCAGCCCTAATCCTATGTAAACAAGTAATTGTTAAGTATGATGTTACTTAATTGCACCAACTTTGCATAGACGATAGCACAAAAGACCATTTCACAAAAATAAATATATAAGCAAACAAACAAATTTAAAAAACCTTATAAGTGAGCATGACCCGGGACTATGGTTCCCAATGTTCAAACCAAAACTACGCCCTTGCGCTAGAGTAAATTAAAATACTTTTTTTTTTTTTTGATTCCTCAGTGTTTGCTAAACGTTCTATAATTTATTAGTCTGTATATAATACAGCATGTGGTAAGATGCCTCATCTTATTCATTTTTGTTAATAAACATTTCATAAGCTTGTTTGTCATCGTATCCCTCTGTTTTATTGTTGTTGTGCTTTTTAATTAAGAATAACAATAAATCCATCTTTTGTTTTAGTCTTAAAAAGTGAAAGGTATAGATGTAAGCAAAACAGACAATTATCTTTTCTTGTAAATCGTGACAACAAGATTGTAAATTCAAAAGTGATAGCAAAAGAGCGACCAGGGGGAAGAATGCGTCTGGAGCCCTGTATGGCTATAAACCCATATCACCAGGTCCCTGCTGACTCCCCCCACTAGTAGGCTATATTATCATATTCATGAATTCTACAGATATGCATTGCTAAGCATGTAGGGAGCAGTGAATGCTACACAGGGACCCTGTGAATTGGAAAGCAGCTCCAATTACCTCTAAGATGCTCACGTCCTCCTCTTCTTCATCGTCCTTGACCACGACAGGGACATTTGGAACGAATCTGACAGGTTCATCATCAGAATCCGACGATGAAGATATGGTTATGTAGGACGTCCTCATCCTAACTCTTTTAGCTAACAAAATAACGAGTCAAGACACCCAGAATTACACTATTACTTCTCATAAAGATGAACGTAATGCCAAAATAAAGCCTTGGCGTTAGTACCTCGACTGCGATGGGTGTTGAAACTAGCCAGGTGGATGACATCTTCATCACTGGACCCGTCAGCCATGATAAGACACACAGACTCCCCGAGTCGTCCAGCGTCTCTCTCTCACACAAACACCCATGCACACACACAGGAACCTGAAATGAGACAAGCATAACCGCACATTCATGTCATGGTGTATTCATCATGTTTATGACATAAATACAGTCATAGTTTCGTAATGAAGCACTTAGATTGGATACATCTGTGCATGTGCTCGTAAGATTTCATTTCCCACGAAATCATGTAGTTTCCAAACATGACTGACATTTTTAAAAGCAGGCTAGTATGACAGATTCAAAACAATATATTCATGACTATTATTCAGCTTGAGTTCACACACAAAAAGAGAGTTAATGTCCTTGAGGATTGAGTGCATTTATATTTAAATGAGTGTTGTCAATTAGTATCTCTGTGTGCACTGTAGAGACTTTAGTGTGTTTTGTTTATCGATGCTGATTCAAATCAAGGCGCCTATGACTCCCAGACCTGCTGTCTAAATAGTCTGCTCACTAGGTTTTGAAACACAGCCTGTTAATTCCAGCAGATTGGCAGAACAGACTAGCTGATCTCGCATAGTAGTGCTGAGAAACCCTGTTGATGTTATGATCATTCGCTTTCCTTTGTCTTTTATAACATGTGGACATTGCCACAGAAGTAAAACATACAGTAGGATCAAAGGAAACAAACAAATCTGTACTCGCTAAAGTCCCTAGCCAGGCTCAGCTAAGTTAGCCGTTTGGCGTTAACCCTCCGCGCCAGCTGATATCACTTAACGTTAAACAAGACAGATTTTCACTCTCAGCCGGGTATTTCATCCCAACTTAATGGCGAGGACAAACGACCTCTAATAAGACTACAACACACGAAGACTGCTTAAAGACCTGCACGTACCTCTCAGTCACAAAATCCAGCACATCGAAAGCGCTTGATCGCCGGATCTCGAAACAAACGGCCAAAACAAGCCAGAGTGTGACGTCAGACGCACATGCGTCTTGCTGTAGGCGGAGCCGCGGAGGATCATGGGAGTTGTAGTTCTTCTCTGTTGTTAGTTTCTGGATGTCCTCTAGGTGTCTCCGTTTTCCTTCTTACAGTTTTACAATCACTTTGATGTCATTTTCAAAAACTTTAGATTCAAATCTCTCCGATTGTCATGTTTTTCAACACGCCCCACTTTCCCCCCAATAAAAGTTTGGATACACATAAACCTAAGAAAACGAGTGCATTGAAAGTCATCACAACTAAACAAAGTATTTCCATTTCAAAACGCAATTCACAAATGTTGTCTGAGATGACTGTCTATTCATTTCATTACGATGAAATATATCTATTAGTTGAAGTAACTGTACACTGACTGACTATTAAATTATTCTTAATTCATTGGTTCACGGAAAGTGACTGACATGTTTAGATAAGCCTAATGATTTTCAGGATAATAGCCTATGATCCACTGACATCAATTACTGTGCAACATTTGGACTACATTATCTATGGATGTAATATTTCATCATCATTATTTTCCATACACTGTTTCTATGGTCCCATGTCCCACTTTTCCAAGTTTTCTGTTCTGACATGGTTGCATGTAGGCCTTTGTAATGTAAACCTGTTTCCAAATCCACAAGACAGGGTTGGTGAAAATATAGAAATACAGTTATCAGTCCTTCTTCTTCTTTTTTAAAGACAGGCAAGAAACACCACATTTAACGTTTTACTGTACGGTACGGTATTGTATTTATTTATTTTGCTATACTTTACTTTGAATATTGGGGGACATGTCTTCCCTATAATGTTTATGGTGATTTGCAGACAAATCTTTATCACTATCTTTGTCTCTGAACAGACAGACAGAAAGACAAACAGACAGATAAATCACCTTTTTCAAGACAATCTCAAATGAGTGAAAGCTTTAAAATCACAAGGGGGTATCACTGACATTTTAGCATCGAATAAAAATTTTAACCACATTAACCACAGACACTTAACCAAAATCCCATTCAAAAACCCATTGACTCAAGGACCATGGAGCTGGAAAATGCTAACTTGTTTCCAGGTTATTGCCTACAAAAAAATACCATCCCCGCAGCATATGATCCTAAAAAAAAAGCATATAAATAAAAAAAGGAGAAGAATTGTCTATTTTAAATTGATGGTGACTTTAAAGAGGCACATTTATGCACTTGGTCTCATATCGTAAATATACTGACCAAACATTTTGGATGTGTCCAAAACGGAACAAAACATCTCTGTGTCCAAAGACTAAGAAAGAAATTACCTATGAGCCTCTCCAACAAAGTAGTCTTTATTCTGAATGGCACAGATCCAAATCAAACAAAGTGACCGTCCTTAGCTTCATTTCATGAAAATGGAAAATATGCTGGCCCTGGGAGAGATGAACAGTGGGCAATTATGCTTAGACTCACAGGCTCTCCTGCAAAAGGTGATGACTAAAATGATGAAGACATTTCAAAGTAGGTCAGTGTAAGTTGAAAAGCATGCATCGGATGGCCATGACTGGCGCCAAATGGAAGAACGATCTTGAAATCTAAACATGGGATCTTACCAACGTAAACTGCAACCACAGTCATTACTACTCTAACTCAAAAGCGAGGAATGTAGCACCTACGGGCTTCAACTCATGTGCCATATGCTAAAAGCTGTTGTATCTTCATTAAAAAACATTTTCCGTTCCAGAATGAGTGCTTCATCTGCGAATGACTATACAAACATATCAGCTATTCATGAAAATTCTCATAAATGCTGGTTTCACCCCGTCAGTCGTCAGTCAAGTTCAGACATTACCAGCATCGTAGCAGGAGAATCTATTCAAATGTCAATCATTGAAATCATACCCCTGCCAAGCCACTAAAACGCAGACGGGATCTCCTAAATCAGTCTTTCATCAGAATAAGAAATAATGTAGATTTCCTCTATAGTGCACTAGAAGTTTTATTTTTCTGTCCAAAAGGTAAAAATATCTTTAATAATCATATACTGTTTAAAAGAGTTTGTGAATGTTCACTTAAAATACAAAATGAGAACACCTCAAGGTTTTGCTGTTTAAAAGAGATTTCTGTGCTAAGTCACAATAAATCAAATTGTTACAGAATATTGCTGTTGTGCATTGATTAAAAAGTGTTAACATTTGTTAACAGAGAACCTTTTTAGGTCTGGCTCACTGTAGTGATAGTATATTGCAAAACCTTATTTGAAATCCCCCCAGAAAATATTAACCCACCATCAATAGATGATTAAATGCATTTTAAGTACAATTCCAACAGAATATAAAATTTCCTGTATCTGTCATGTATTTATTATTTTTAAATTACTAAAACAAATAAAAACTAATACATGTAAAAAGACCTCTTCATGAAATATCAGTATTGTAGGATTTAAAAAAAATTAAATGTACAGATGTCTCTCTTTCATAAAAGGGTCATCTTTTCATCAACATATTTTATACAATGCGTAAAAAACTTTGAGACTTTTGCTGTCAGTTACTCGTTTTCCTTCTGCTCCAAATGTAACCAAAAGTATACAGTATTTCTGTAGGAAATATATTGCTTGCTATGACATATAAATTGTTTACAAGAAAGCACAGCTTCCCTGAACAGTAGCCATGATATTTATTACTCCATTGCACAACTGAAGGCGAGTCAAGAAGAAGTCCAAAAAGCATTGACCAGGATTACAGTAGCCAAATAGATGGTTTCAATTCTTCAACATAAAATAGAACAGCCAGTACAGCGTGTGCATGTGAACAATATCTTGTTTGGCTTTAGTACCACTGGACCATTTAGATCATTCAAAAATGATTTGGAAGAACAGCTTAGTAAAGTCCAGTGAGTGTCCAAGACACTACTGGATGCTTAACACTGTCCCAACGTGTTTATGGAAAACAGCCTGAAGTGACACTGCATTTGTTTGGTGGTGTTGTGAATGTGTATTAGCTGCTGAAAGTGATTTCATGGCTCAATGCCTAGCACTTAAGCAAAGTTAACTCTGCAGTCAGGCCATGAATACAATACCTTATTCACTGCTATGGAAATTCTTGACCATGTCGCCAAGGTTATTTTCACAAACAAGGAGAAGAATAAACATAAGAGGAAACAATATATATTTTTAAAATAAAATCAAGCTAAAACAAATGCCTTTTTTGCATTATTTTTGACAGTTTATTCAAACAAAACACTAAGTATGGACATGATGCATTGACAATATTCCAGGCATCAGTGCTTCAAAGGAAATTGAGACATTGTCACTATGGGGACATTGTTTCAGGTTTGGTTGCATATGTGATTTCAACCACATCTGCTTTCTCTTATCTGAATAGCATGCAAATGAAAAATCACATCTGACAATAGCTTTTTGAATAGGTTTCAAGCAATACAAAGTACTTGAGTACAACATATTTAAAGGGATAGTTCACCCAAAAGTGAAAATTCTGTCATTAATTACTCACCCTCGTGTAGTTTCAAACCTGTAAGACCTTCGTTCATCTTGGGAACACAAATTAAGATATCTCTTTGAATTGTTGAATAAAGTCGTTTTTGTTTTTTTCCCCTTTTGCGCACAAAAAGTATTCTCGTAACTTCGTAAAATTACGGTTGAACCCCTGATGTCACATGGATTATTTTACAGATCTCCTTGCTACGTTTCTGGACTTGGAGACACTTCAGTTGTGTTGCTGTCTATGCAGGGTCAGAGAGCTCTCAGATTCCATCAAAAATATCTTAACTTGTGTTCCGAAGATGAACGAAGGTCTTATGGGTTTGAAAGGATATGAGGGTGAGTAATTAATAACAGAATTTTCATTTTTGGGGGAAAGTATATATATATATATATATATATATATATATATATATATATATATATATATATATATATATATATATATATATATATATAT
>NW_015505216.1:3694689-3700838 GCF_001515645.1 Sinocyclocheilus grahami | reverse complement strand
ATATAAGCATATTGTTATATAACTTATATATATATATATATATAACAAAGCACATATAAATATAATACAAAAAATATTGAAGGTCATATGTGATTTTTAATAAACAGAAATTAAAGATCAATCCAAACAAATTATTTACTCAGATATTGCACATCCATCTCTTTTTTTATGATTGCACACATTTTTCACGTAATAATCGAACAATGAAACAACCAGCACGTATTTAATATAGTCCTTAGATTCAGAACCACGTCAGCATTGTAACTTTGAAATTGAGATTTATACATCTTTATACATTTATACACGATTTATACTGACAGCTGAATAAATAAGCTTTCCATTGATGTATGGTTTGTTGGGATAGGACAATATTTGGCTGAGATACAACTATTTGTAATCAGGAATCCGAGGGTGCAAAAAAAATCAAAATATCGAGAAAAAGTTGTCCAAATAAAGTCCTTAGCAATACATATTACTAATAAAAATTCAGTTTTGCTATATTTATGATAGGACATTTACAAAATATCTTTATTGAACATGATTTTGACTTAATATCCTAATGATTTTTAGAATATAAGAAAAATCTATAATTTTGACCCATACAATGTATTGTTGGCTATTGCTACAAATATACCCCAGCGACTTGAGACTGCTTTTGTGCTCCAGGGTCACATATTTGGTCAGCGATGTAAAACATCTTTCTAGATGCACAATATGAACAAAAAAGTGCAAAATATTAACATTCATATTTGTTTATGACACAAATGATCATCTAATCGGTCTAGCAAATCTCTAATGCAGATTTTATGAAACACCCCAACCAACACAGAACATTAAAGTTAGTATTTGTTCTCATTTAGTTGTTTTTGGGGTTTTATTTTTTACAACCATAAAATAATTTTCCCAGAACGTTGCCGTTTTTATTTCTTGTGACAACCTAAAATGTATTACGTGCCCTAATGGTTATTTTTAGGTTTTATTTTTAGAACTATAAAATAACTTCTTTTGAGACCATCTAAAAATAAGGTCTCATTTTTTATAAATAATTATTTTTAGGGGAACATTTTGCAAACCTAGAACAAAATATGATTATATTTCTGTTATCATTTAGTTGTTTTTGGGGTTTTATTTTTTACAACCATAAAATAATTTTCCCAGAACGTTGCCGTTTTTATTTCTTGTGACAACCTAAAAAGTATTACGTGCCCTAATGGTTATTTTTAGGTTTTATTTTTAGAACTATAAAATAACTTCTTTTGAGACCATCTAAAAATAACAGTCATTTTTTATAAATAATTATTTTTAGGGGAACATTTTGCAAACCTAGAACAAAATATGATTATATTTCTGTTAAATTACTCCTACCAAACACATGATGGTCAAAATTGTGCCGAGTATGGATGTTATTAGCATATCGTATGGAGACGCGTGCTCTTCAGGTCCTGTTATTGTTGGTGAGATGTTGGTAAAAACAGCCGAGATATTCACCTGATTCCTCACACCAAGTGGATCACCTGATTCCATTTTTTAAAAGCTTCACTTCATT
The DNA here is from genome assembly GCF_001515645.1 of Sinocyclocheilus grahami. Lineage (NCBI taxonomy): Eukaryota > Metazoa > Chordata > Actinopteri > Cypriniformes > Cyprinidae > Sinocyclocheilus > Sinocyclocheilus grahami. Next base: position 3,699,292 of record NW_015505216.1, on the reverse strand, counting down.
CCTTAACATCTGTTAAAGGAACACAATGTGCGCAAAATTGCAGTTATCTGAAATGTCCATTAGCCTATACAAAATATAGCTATTACCTTACCAATATATACATTAGCCTACTTCTAATGTATTTCCAGATGACGCTATAAACATGGACATACATTGTAAATCTGTGTAAATAAATAAAAACAAATGTGCGCAAAATGTGCCGCGTTCTCACCATCTGCGCGTAAAACTTCCCAGACTGCAGGTCCAGCTGGTGTAATGTTGTCTTGGGTGGGATTTATGAGAATCACTCGGGTGTAGTACGTACTGCATCACAAGTATAGAACAATAAAGGATTTTAGACTCAGTGCGCAACAGCTTTTTGGATGCGCACTGCGCGCGTTTCATCGAATGCTTTGGTTCTTCTGTGTTTGTTGTGAAGTTTCAGCAAGCAATTGGCAAGGAATCTTGCACGTATGAATTAAAGAAACAAATTAAGAGTTTATTAAATTAAAACTAAATATTTAAATGTATTAAAAGTACTACACTTCATTTATAAAAGTGATTTTAAATTGAAAATATGAATTTTATGGAATTTAAAACTATTTCTTTACATACTTGTACACTATAGAGAATGCTTTCATTAGCTTATTTTAACAACATTTGTTTCCATCTACTTGACTACTTATCTATACAGCTCACAATAATTTCAGTTATTTGTACTCAATGTTTTGAATTTTCAGTAATTAATTTTCAAACAAACTTTTGGTACCACTTTAATATTAAGGCAGTAGTGAAACTTAAGTTTTCAATCATAATTGTCATATTTGTCTGAAATATGTGAGTGCAGGAGTCCATCATAACCTTTAAAGGATTCTAAAAGTAAAGCTGTAAATATCGAGGTTGAATGTACATGATTAATTTCAGTAACATTGCACAGACTGCCTTTATGAGTTTTTGCAGCTCATATTTCAAAGCTTCTCCAATTATAAAACAGCTTGACAGTACTGACATTTATCAGTACTTTATCAATATAAAACTTCGTTGTAATATATATTTTCAGATTTTAAAAAGTATAAAATGGCTAATGGGAAATGTTAATACAAAAATGTTGATGGATCTTTCAGATAATTAGGCTAAATTTTCATTACAATAAATAGGTTAGTAAATATCTGGCACTGAGCATGGTTTGTACTGGTTTAAATTAGATTATAAGAAGAGCAGAGTGAAATGAGGCAGTGTCAGCAGATGGTGAAAAACTCATTCTCACTCCAGTGTCTGTCAATACGTGTACAGAAATAGCCTGGCACCATCAGTGCTGAGTGATTACTGGATGAAGACCTGTAATTTCTGCACAATTATCAACTTTTCTGGAGCGCTGACCATCTGAATTCATGTTCATGGATACAAAATTATATCAGCAGGGAGCAGACGGCTCATTTGTCCATTACACCAAAAATAAGCACCCGGTGCCCGTTATACCCTTCAGATCTCATCTTTCTGCAAAATACATCCCATCAAGACTCAGAAAAATATGAAACATAAGACTTTTTTCATGAGTCAATTTTTGTTTTTGATTGTATTGTTTATACTTTTCAGTAAACACTGTTTGGATGCTGATAGAAGAAATGACAGACATTTCACTGGAAAACAAACTCATTGAAATGCAGCTGTGAGGGATTCAAAGACGCTTCAAAACACATCATGAAAGCTCTGGATCTTTTCAAATGCAGAAATACCCTGCAAGCATTTCATTAGGAGACAGATATGTGCTCTTTGAGTCCATTTGTCAAATCATTTTTTTCTGCACTGAAGGTATTTCAAAGAGACTGCTCATTAGGCTTCAGCTGTACAGGAAGCGTTTTATATCAAATATTAAACATATAGGTGGATTCAAATAAAATACATTTTCTGCGCTCAAGGTCGTGGAATTATTAGTAACAATAAAGGCAACCAACGTTAAACAAACTCGCTACTTTTATCTGGATGAATAAATCTTGTTTCATTGCAAATGCTGCATTTTTTGCTGTAGACTGTATTGATTCCACTGCAGTGGTTGACATACAGTATCTCTATAATTCACCTTCTGCGTCCTTCATAGTTTGGGCACGGTGACAGCAACAGAAAGAGACATCTCTAGCTGCTCTCCAAACATGTCCGTACTGAAATGTATTCTTCTGTGAGACATTATTGAGCACAACAACCAATGCAATGCAGAATGCCAGCTTTATTAATAAAATTAGAGATAAACTAAAATATAAATCTTGTAATTATAACATGAAGCTATGTACTATAATAATGATCTTAAAGGTAGAGGATATACAAAACTCATTGCTGATAAATAATATAATATAATATAATATAATATAATATAATATAATATAATATAATATAATTAGTGCTGTCAAACAATTAATCGCGATTAATCGCATCCAAAATAAAAGTTTTTGTTTACATAATATATGTGTGTACTTTGTGTATTTATTATGTATATATAAATATACATACATACAGTATATATTTTGAAAATATGTAAATTTATTTACATGTAAATATTTATATTCATATCATTTATATTATATATAGATATATTTAATATATAAACATGACATATTTTTCTGAAATATATACATGCATGTGTGCGTATTTATATATACATAATAAATATAAACAGTACACACATAAATATTATGTAAACAAAACCTTTTATTTTGGATGTGATTAATCGCGATTAATCGTTTGACAGCACTAAATATAAAATAATATAAAATAATAAAAAGTTTGCCTTGTTACTCTCAATTTCACTCGTTTCACAAGCAATTTTAATTAAAGAGCATAACAAAATAATATGAAGTATATGAGAATAAAACATTTACAAGTACATAAATAAATCATTTTTGTAGTCAAGTTATATAGAAAGAGAGGGAGTTCAGATTCGATAACAAAAGCCAGGAGAATTTCTTCTGTCTATTGTCTGTTACTGTGGCAGCTTTTGATCAGTTTGTGTTGAAAGGAATCTGATACTGGATGCCATGCACAAACACCCTGTGATGCCCTCAGCCAAAACACTGGGGCAAATTTACTGCAACCTTTTCACTGAGAGAAACTGTTGAAAGTACAGCCGTAACAGATCATGAAAGTAACATCACAAAGCAATGTCTTTGACATTATCCAGACCTGTAGCAGCGGCTCGCAGCTTATCTACTATAAATATGACAGCAGCTAAAGAGACTGACTCCAGGTGCACAAAGCAGACAAACATCCAGACATACATCAGTGACAGTTCAGTGTCTGAGCAGGAACGCATCCCTGCCAGGTTACATACTAATGTCGCATTCACTTCCCTTACAGTCTGAGGAGCTTTTTTAGCTTAAAGTTAGTCATATAATATAATATAACATACTATAACATAATAAAATATAATATAATACAATATCATATCATATTAAAAGATTGCCTTGTTACTTATTATTTCAATCTTTGCATAAGCAATTTTATTTAAATAGCATGTATGAGATAAAAAAATAATTACAAGGGTATAAATCAATGGGAAAATAAATCATTTATGTAGCAAGTTCTTCATATGTTTGATTGCAGTAACAGCATAAATGTAAAACATTATTTACAACCTGGGGTCAGTGGTGCTTAGTTAGTCATCTATTTTTTTCCTTCAAGACTGGTCAACTTCTTAAAGTCAGTTACAAAAAGGTAGCTTGGTCTAATTTGAATCTGAAAAGTAAGACTGATTACCTTTTGGCTAACTGGCTAGTTGGTCAAACTAGTTCTTAAAGGGGTCATAGGATGCCCATTTTCCACAAGTTGATATGATTCTTTAGGGTCTTAATGAAAAGTCTGTAACATAGTTTGGTTAAAATTTCTCAATGGTAGTGTAAAAAACAAATTTTTACCCTGTCAAAAACAGCTCTTTTCAGAGCAGGCAGTTTTGTAACATTTTCCTTTAAATGTTAATGAGCTCTGCTGACCCCTCCCCTCTCTTCCCAGCTGCTCTCTGAGGGACTGTTTACTTTAGCCGCATTCATCGTGAAACTTGCTAATTAGCACATTATTAGGAAAGGCGATTTGCAAAGATTCATTAAACACCTTTTTTACCCTGTCAAAAACAGCTCTTTTCAGAGCAGGCAGTTTTGTAACATTTTCCTTTAAATGTTAATGAGCTCTGCTGACCCCTCCCCTCTCTTCCCAGCTGCTCTCTGAGGGACTGTTTACTTTAGCCGCATTCATCGTGAAACTTGCTAATTAGCACATTATTAGGAAAGGCGATTTGCAAAGATTCATTAAAAAACCTTACACTCACTTCTTCTGTGGGTGAAGCTATATCACGAATGATTCATGCGAACATAGACACATTTATGTAGATCGGGGGCGCATTCTCTTAAAAAACAAACGTAATCCACTGCGTCTTCATCAGCTCAGATGTCGGGAGTAAATGACGACTGCTATGTTCATTATTAAATCCAACAACAGAACACCTCAATCGCTTAGGAGCCATTCTTGTCTACATCTGCTCCGGCGGTGAAACAATGGCGGACTGATGACAGCTCAGCTCACTCAGGGCGGGTCTAAGGTAAGACACCAGTCCAGTCTGTGCTGAAACGCTACTGTCAAT